>NW_006400145.1:990061-1005970 GCF_000299155.1 Elephantulus edwardii
TGCTTCCCAGAGGTTTTGGCAAGTGGTGTTTTCATTGTCATTAGTTTCAAGAAACTTTTTAATTTCATTTTTTATTTCTTCTACTACTCTTTCTCACTTTTTTATCTCCAGCATAGTAGATCATATGATCACTCATTAAAAATGTCCCATTTCAATCCATCTTGTTTAATTAATACACAATATGTCAATGGTTATGCATTCCAATTCTTTCTTAACAATGTATAGTTTTCCTATATTTTTGCTTCTCACATTCCCCAGAAATGACTGGAACAGTACATTTACAGAGAACTACCAGAAATACAAGCTGGGTTTAGAAGAGGTTGTAGCACTAGAGACATTATTTCCAATGTCATATGGACCTTGACAGAAAGCAAAAAGTACCCAAAAGAATGTCTATCTGTGTTTCATTGATCATGCAAAGGCATTTAACAACAAAATATGGCTAACTTTGAGGTAAATGGGAATCCCAGAACACTTGATTTTGCTTATGTGAACCCTATACTTGGACCAGAGTAGGGAAACACTGCATGACTCAAAATCAGGAAAGGAGTACATCAGGGATATATCTTGTCTCCATATCTTTTCAATCTATATGCAGAACAGATCATTCGGGAAGCAAGACTTTATGAGGAGGATTATGGCATCAGGATTGGAGGAAGACTCATCAAAAACCTACATTATTCTTAGCAATTGATGCAGAAAAGGTATTTGACAAAAATCAACAATGCTTCCTGATAAAGACACTCAACAAAATTGGAATAGAAGGGAATTTCCTCAACATTGTGAAAAGTATATATGCAAAACCAAGAGCCAACACATTCTCAATGGAGAAAGGCTGAAAACATTTTCCTTGCAAACAGGGACCAGACAAGGATGCTCACTCTCCCCACTTCTTTTCAATATTGTATTGGAAGTGCTTGCTAGAGCAATACGACAAGAAAAGTAAATAAAAGGCATCCAGATTGGCAAAGAAATGTTAAATTGTCACTGTATGCAGATGATATGGTAGTGTACAAAGAACACCCCAATGACTCAACAACAACAACAACAAAAAAACTGTTAAAGAGTTAATAGGCCATTTTACTAGATTGGCAGGATGTAAGATCAATATCCAAAAATTAATAGGATTCCTCTACAGTAACAAAGATAACTCAGAGATGGAAAGAAAGAAAGCAATATCATTTACAATAGCCAACCACAAATTGAGGTACTTTGGAGTGAACATAACTAGAGACACAAAAGATATATTCTATACAAAGAAAACTACAGAGCATTTCTGAAAAACACAATAAAGGACCTAAAGAAATGGGAAAATGTGCCCTATTCATGAATAGTAATACTCAGTATGGTGAAAATGACAATCCTACCAAAAGCAATCTACATGTTCAATGCAATCCCAATCCATACACCAAATTCATTGTTCAAGGAGATTGAAAAGGAAATTGGAGAGACAGGATACCACGAATAAGCAAAACACTTTTGAGAAACAAAAATGAGGTTGGAGGCATAGCACTCCCTGACCTCAAAACCTACTACACAGCAGTAGTAACCAAAATAGCATGGTTCTGGTACAATGACAGGCACATAGACCAACGGAACAGAATTGAGAACCCAGAAATAGTCCCAACTGTCTATGGTCAACTGATATTCTACAAGGAAATTAAAGATACCAAATGGGGAAATGAAAACCTCTTCAACAAATGGTGCTGGCAAAATTTGACTTCCGCCTGCAGAAAGCTGAAACAGGATCCACATCTCACACCATACACAAAAATCAGTTCAAGGTGGATCAGAGACCTGGGAGTAAAGTCCAAAACCATAACATTCATAAGAGATAAACTGGGATCAAGCTTAGAAGTACTAGTCCAAGGTATAAAGACAGCACCAAATGCAACCAGAAATGCACAATATAAAGAGGATAAAATTGATGCATGGGACCTTCTAAAGATTAAATCTCTGTGCACATAAAAAACTTTTTCCAACAGGGTGAAAAGAAGACCTACAGACTGGGAACAAACATTTGGTAATACTATCTCAGACAAGAATCTTATAACAAAAGTTTACAGAATACTCCTGGGCCTCCACAAGAAAAAGAAATGTACTTGGGGTGGGGGGTGGGGAGAAGGGATGGGGGAATTGTATACTAATGAAGGAAATTTTTTTTTCCGGAGAGGGGAGTGAACTGGTGGGGAGGGGTGGGCAGGGAGAAAAGTGCAGCAATGAATGAATGAAAATCCCAAAACCTCTGTAAATGTCTATTAAAATTAATAAAAAAAAAGAAAACAAAAGAAAAAGACTTATAACCCAATTACAAAATGGGCAAAAGACATGGAAAGAATTTTCACAGAGGAAAATATTTGAATGGCCAACAGACACATGAAGAAATGGTCAAAATCACTGGCAATAAGAGATATGAAAATCAAAACAACAATGAGGTACCATCTCACTCCAGTAAAAGTGGCAAAGTTTAACAGGGCAGCAAGTAATAGATGTTGGAGAGGATGTGGCAAGAAAGGAACTCTTATACATTGTTGGTGGAATTGTAAAATGGTGCAACCATTCTGGAAGGCAGTTTGGCACTTCCTCAAAAAGCTGAATATAGAAATTCCACGTGACCCAGCTATTCCACCACTTGGAATATACCCTGAGAATATGAGAACTGAGGCACAAACTGAGATTTGTACACCAGTGTTCATAGCCACATTGTTCACCATCGCAATAACATGGAAAGAGCCCAAAAGTCCAACCACAAACAAATGGATTGAAAAATTCTGGTACATTCACACTATGGCATAATATGCAGTACGCAGGAGCAATAACTTTGTAAATTATTACCTAACTTGGGAGGGACTGGAGAGCATTATGTTGAGTGAACTCACTCAGTCCCACAAGTATAAATATTTTATAAGACCGTTATAAGGATCCTGGAGGGGCAGGAGAGGCTGGAAGCAGAGGGATGTGGATATAAAGGGGGAAGAGGGGATTAATCATTGAATTGTACAGTTTGATGAGTTGGGGGGTGAGGGAAATTGAAAGAATTTGTTTGAATTTGAATTAGAATTTTGTAAATAAACTGGTAGGGAAAAAAGTCATCTGGGGGAGGGGAAAGGAGGGAGAGGGGGTAAAATTTGCAACAATGAATGAATGAAAATCTAACTTTTCTGTAAACTTTTGTTAAAATGACAAAATTAAAACTTTTCTTTTAAAAAAACAGATGATACAACCTTGCTTGCCGAAACTGAAGGGAACCCGAAACGTTTGATGTAGAATGTTGAAGATCAACATCAAGAAAACAAAGATTCTCACCACTGAGTCAACTGGTAGCACCATGACAGATAGAGAAGAGATTGAGGTTGTTAACAATTACATCTTGCTCAGCTCCACAATCAACACTCTTAGCACCAGCAGTCAGGAAATCAAAGACAAATTGCACTGGGAAAATCTGCTGTCAGGGACCTCTCCAGAGTACTGAAAAGCAATGATGTCAGTCTAGAGACTAAGGTGCACCTGATCCAGGCCATAGTCTTTGCAATTACTTGCTATGCATGAGAGAATTGGACAATGATTAAGTAGATGACAGAAGAATTGATGCCTTCAAGTTGTGGTGCGAGAGAAGTCTTGAACATACCATGGACTGACAAGTTAAACAAACATGTCTGTCTTGGAGAGGGTGAAACCAAGCTTCTACTTGGAGGCTAGGATTTTGAAGCTGTTTCACATACTTTGGGCACATGGTCAAGAGAGACCAGTCCTTGGAGAAGGACATTATACTCAGAAGGACACAGGAGAGGAAGACCTCAGATGAGATGAATTGATACAGTAACTGGGGCAATGGGGGTTAGTGTATTGGAGTCAGTGAGACTTATTCAGGACAAGGCAGGTTCAGAGATGCTGTACATAGATGGTCACTACGGGTCACAGGTGACTCATCGGCGCATAACAATAACAACATTAAGAATTGAAGATTGCACCCGAATTTTGAAAACCCAATACAAAGAGAAGAGACGTTGAAGTAAAAAAGTTAGAAAGGAGACTTCAAAGGGTAGTTATATAAAACAAAGTAAACTATTATAATGGAATATGCAAGAACCTAAAATTGGAGAATAAAAAAAGGAAAGATGCTCTTGGCATTTCTCAAGCTGAAAGAACTGAAAAACAAATTCAATCCTCAAGTTGCAATACTGAGAGATGCTATGAGCAAAATCTTGAATGATCTGGGAAGAATCAGAAAAACATAGAGGGAATATGCAAAATCGCTGTGCCAAAAAGAACTAGCCAACATTGAAACATTTTGGGAAATCCAAAGGATCAAAAGTCAATGGTAAGGAAGAAAAGAGTTCAAGTTGCACTGAAAGTATTGGCAAAAATATAAGGCTGCAAGAGTCAGTGGGATACCAATTGGCATGTTTCAAATGATAGTTGCAGTCCTGGGTATGCTGATCAATTTATGTGCCAAGAAGTTTAGAGGACAGCTACCTGACCAACCAAATGAAAGAGATCCATATTTGTTCCCATTCTCAAGAAAGATTATATAGAAAAATGTATAAATATCTAAAAATATCATTACTATCACATGCAAGCAATATACTGCTGAAGATCTTTCAAAGACGTCTAGAACATACACAGGAAAATGGCAGATGTTCCACCTGGATTCAGAAGAGGTTGTGGCATCAGGAATATCATTGTTTATGTCAGAGGAATCCTGGCTGAGAGCAGATAAGACCAGAAGAATGTGTATTTGTGCTTTATTGACTATGCAAAGGCATTTGTCTGCGTGCATCATAAGAAACTATGGCTAACAGTGAGAAAAATGGGAATCCCAGAACATTTAATAGTGCTCATGAGAAACTTATACCCAGAGGCTTTTGTCCAAACAGAGTGAGGAAACACTACATTGTTTAAAATCAGGAAAAGCGTACATCAGATTTATATCCTTTCTCCATGCCTATGCAATCTGTATGCTGAGATAATTATTCCATAATCTGGACTCTATGAAGAAGAATATGACATCAGAATTGGAGGAAAATGCATCAGTATCCTTTGGTATGTAGATGACACAACACTGCTTGCTGAAAGTGAGGAGAACTTGAAGTGATTTATTGCAGAAGATCAAAGAATACATCCTTCAATGTGTATTGTATTTCAACATCAAGAAAACAAAACTTTTCACCATTGGACTAGTATGCAACATGATGATAGAAAAAAGGTTGAAACTGTCAACAACTTCCTTTCACTTGTATTCACAATCAATACACTTGGTACCAGCAGTCAAAAGACACGGGGAAGGTCTGCACTCAAAGACTTCTCCAAATTACTTAGGAGCACTGATGTTAGTTTGAGAACTAAGGTGCACCTGATTCAGACCATGTTCCTTTCAATCACTTTCTATGCTGCTGAGAGCTGGACAATGAATAAGGATGACAGAAGAATTGGTGCCTTTGAGTGTGGAAGAGAGTACTGAACAGCCTATGGAGTGACAAAACAACAAACAGATACGTCCTGGACAAGGTGAAGCCAGAGTGCTCCTTGGAGGCAAAAATGGTGAAGCTTTGTCTCGTATACTTGAGCATGTAGCTAAGAGAGGCTATTCCCCAGCAAAGGACGTCATGCTTGGAAAGGTGGAGAAGCATGCAAGATCTTCAGCCAGATGGATGGACGTAGTAACTGCAGCAATGGACTCACGGGTGTGAGAGATTGTGAGGTTGGTGTAGGATAGCAGAGTTCAGGTCTGTTGTTCATAGGATTGCTATGAGTTGTACTCACCTCGAGGGCATGGAACAACATTTATAGTATGTTGTTTGACTAGTAGGGAGCTCTGGTGGAGTCATAGTTGTTGTTTTTGTTAGCTGCCTTAGAGTTGACTACGACTCATAGCAACTCATATAAAAACAGGTCTGAATCTTGCCCAGCCCTGTGCCATCCTCAAGGTATTTGATAGTCATGGATGTATCATTTCTCCATATCTATTAAAATGGTATGATGAGCAAATTATTTGATAAGTTGGACTATATGAAAATACAGCCTTCAATATGACTACATCTCAATATTGAGAAAACAAGTCTACCACTAGGCAACAGGCAGATAGTGGGAGGGAAGATTTAAATTGTCAACAATTTCAACTTATTTGGATTCAAAATCAATACAACAAATGATAAGTAAGCTGAGATTGAATTATATAGAAAGCCCTTTTCTTTAGATAAGATTCTCAGTTTGGAAGATGTAGTACTATGAACTACAGCCAAGTAGTGGAAATACCAGAAATTACCATCAGATGGTGAATGTATAAACAAATTGCACTGGATGAATACAATGCAATGAATCTTGATGCATGACACAACATAGATGAAACCACCTAGCAAAATAAATCAGACACAAAAGAACAAATATTATATGAGATCACTTATATAAATCAGGCAATATGTCATTGTTAGTTGCCATAGAGTATGATTCATAGTGACACTATTAATAGATCTGAACCCTGTCTTATACTGTGCCATCTTCATCATTTCTGACACACTTGAGCCCATTGTTGCAGTCACTATGTCAATCCATCTTGTTGAGGGTATTCCTTCTCATTCTTTGACTCTATACCTTTCCATGCATGATGTCACTCTCTAAGGATTAGCCTCTCATCCTAACAACATGCCCAGGGTATGTGAGACAAAGCTTTGTCATCTTTGCCTCCAAGGAGCACTTTGGCTGTACTTTATCCAAGTCCTCTGTCTGTGCTTTTGTCAGTTCCTGGGATATTCAGACTCTAATAACACAGCTCAAAGGCATCAATTCTTCTTCTATCATCTTTATCCTTAATCCAGCTTTCATATTTATAGCAAGTGATTGATAAGACCTTAGCCTGAATCAAGTACACCTTAGTTTTCAAATTTATATAATTGCTCCTTAATAATTTGGAAATATATAGAATCCAAAATTTACCAAAAACAGTTATCAAGAATAGGAAAGAGGAAGAAAGAGGGAATGTTTGCTTAGAGTACATTTAATAATGGTGGGATAATTTGGGAAAATATAGTAAGAATGGCTGCACCACATGAAGAATATAATCATCATTGAATTGTTGTGTATCACAGAGTCAGAACTGACCCATAATTGACCCTCTCATGGGTAAGAGAGGAGACTGCCCATCTTTCTCCCACAAGAAGAAATAGATGAATTACTGTGTATTTTGATGTATATATACCATTGTTGTTGCTGTTATGTGTTGTCGAGTCGCCTGTGACTCATAGTGACCCTGTGTACAACAACCCCAAACCCTACTCTATCCTGTGTCAATCTTATCGTCTGTGACACATCTATCCTCATTACCCCAGTCACTGAATCAATCTATCTCATAGAGGGTCTTCCCCTCCTGCACTGTCCCTCCACCCTCCCAGCATGATGTCCCTCTTCAAGGCCTGGTCCCTCCTTGAAATATGTCCAAAGTATGTCAGACAAAGCCTCAGAATCTTTGCCTCCAAGAAGCAGCCTGGTTTCACCCTCTCCAGGATGAACCTGTTTGTTCCCTTAGCAGTCCATGACATATTCATTACTCTTCTTCAGCACCACAGCTCAAAGGCTATCATCTAATCCTTAGAGAGGGACATCATTCATGGAAAAGTATAGAGTCAAAAAATGAGAAGGGATACCCTCAACAAGATGGATTGACACAGTGACTGCAGCAATGGGCTTAAGGGTGTCAGAAATGATGAGGATGGCACGGTATAGGACAGGGTTCAAATCTGTTTAATAGTGTCACTGTGAGTCATACTCAATTCTATGGCAACTAACAACAACATCTATCATCTATATCATTCCTAATCATTATCTAGCTCTCTGATGCATAGCAAGTAATTGCAAAGACCTTGGCTTCACTCAGGCATACCTTAGTCTCCAGACTGACATCATTGCTCTTCAGTACTTGGGAAACTACAGCAGACTTTCCCAATGCAATTCATCTTTTAATTTCCTGGCTACTGGTACCAAGCATGTTGATTTGGAGTCAAGCAGACTAAAACTTTTAACAATCTCAATCTCTTCACCCTCTATCATAATGATGCCAATCATTATGAGTTTCTTTGTTTTCTTGATGTTGAACTTCAATCCATATTGAAGCTGCAGTCCTCAACCTTTTGAAGCAAGTGTTTCAGGTCCTCCTCAGTTTAAGCAAGTAGAGTTGTATTATCTGCATAACACAGATTATTGATGAGTCTTCCTTAATCTTGATGTAACATTCCTCCTCATAGAGCCCAGCCTCCTGGATAATCTGTTCTGTATATAGTTTGAAAAGGAATGGAGATAGTACAGCCTTCACGATTTTGAACCATGCAGTGTTTCCCTGTCCTGTTCTGATGACTGCCTCCTGGTCCAAGTATAGGTTTTACACAAGCATGATCTAGTGTCCATTTTAGTAAATAAATTATTGTTGTGTACCATTGAATTCAAACCAACACATAGCTTACCCTCCAGTGAGTTTCCAGAGGCAGTCAATTATGTGAGAAGATGAGTTAATGTCTTTTCTTATTGAAGTATTTCCGAAAACAGCAATGATTACTGTTTGTTGTTACATACCATCAAATCAAAACTGAGTCATAGTTGACCCCACAGCAAATTTTAAGAGGTTGTAAATGACACAAGAGGAGTTTTCCCTTCCTTCTACTATAGAGCAGCTGATGGATTCAAATCACCCACCTTTACACTCAAGAGACCACCAGAACTTTCCTAAGTATGCTGTTGTTGTTAAAAACCTGACTCATAGCTGATCCTCTAATGGGTTTCTGAGACTTTAAGTTGCACAGGAGGAGTGGCTGATGGATTCAAACTAGTGAGATGTGTAGCCTTTGGGTTTTCAGTGCAGCTCCCTATGGATCAGGACACCATAAATCTTTTCTCAAAAAATAGTTAAGAAATTGATCTATTATGAAATGTATTCTAAAGGAAAAAAGTTAAATTTTTAACATATAATTTTAAGGCCCCTTTTGATTTTCCAAATTTCTTCCATAGTGAGGAAAGAAGTCTGCTGTGACCCAAAGGCTAGATAAATGCTCACATTTGACTTTGTCTTTAGAGCCCAGAGACTCTTTTGAGAGATAGAGAATTGAGGTCGAAGGGAAGGGAGGAGAAGGTTGTTTGTAACCAATGTTCTGTGCAGTATCAGAGGGAGAAGATTGCTGCATTAACTGGATTTTTTTTAAAAAAAATCACAAAGTTTATGCCCAGCTCCTAACTCAGTGACTGGCAAAAAATATCAACATGTATTTGTTGAATTAATTGAGGAATAAAAGATGCCTTCCTACTTTACCACATTGCCTCAAGCAACTGGTACTCTCCACAATGTTTTGCTAGTGCTCCTATTAAAGAACTCTTTCATTCATTTTTAACTGCATTTTTTGGTGGATGGGAAAGCAATGTGTAATTTGTGGGTTTAAGTCATGTACTATTTTAGGGATGTTTGTCCCAAGTCCAGCTCAGAAGCACCCTGCTTGTATTCTAATTCACAAGGATGTCATTTCACATTCACAAGGACTGTTGACTTTCAATGTCATTCAGAGTATAATTTTTTTTCTTTTTTAATTTATTATTAATGTCAATGAAACTTTACAGAGACTTTGGATTTCCTTTCATTCATTGTTGCACTTTTCTCCCCTCCCAACCCTCCCCACCCCCAGAACTACCCTCTTGGAAAAGTAAAAGAAAAATTCTTTAATTGTTTTACAATCCCTCTCCCCGCCTCCCCAGGTCCATTCCACTATGCAGCCTTCACTCTGGACTCCTGTCATGACAAAAACACCCAATCACTTATTCCTTTTAAACCATTTTCTCCCTCATCTGTTTCAATGCAGTATACATTATTGAACCCATCTTTCTCAGTCTGCCCCCAACCCCGATGTCAGTCCTGTTTTACAACAATGGTACCATGCAGTATTTGTCCTTTTGTGACTGAGATACTTTACTCAGCATAATGTCCTCCAGGGTCACCCATTTTGAATAACATTGCATGAGTTCCTTGTTTTTCAATGCAGCATAGTATTCCATTGTGTGAATATACCACAGCTTCTCTATCCATTTGTTTGTTGATGGGAGGGTACAATTTCTTAAATAAATGCTGGAAATGGAGCTTATTCTGAGGCTCAGGGGGAAAGGCAAAGAATTGATCTATCATTTAACATGAACAAGAATGCTGATGTGCTATTGAACTGTTTCTGTGGCTCCTTTGGCTCCAAGGTTTAGGAACACTTGGATTTGAAAATTTAACTTACTGAACTGGAAGAAATTAAGTGTTCAAGTTCAAATAGCCTCACGAGTTTTGGGAAGGTTGGTCTGGCACAATTTATAACATTATGTTATGGGATTTGTAAGATTATAGAGAATTGGAGATCCCCTTTATAATCATATAAAAGATATCACTTCTAGTAATTCCTTGATATTCTACTAGAGCTTTATTTATTTAGTAGTGTGCTGGCAAATTATCTCCAATTTGTATGCCAGGGCAATTATTGTTAATTACTGAGACCATAACAATAAGAAGTCTGAGATAGTTTTGGGTTTTCAAGAAGTGTGGAAATCGGTTAGTAATGTCAACTATAAGTTTTGAAATGGGGATTGATGAGATGCCACGTATTCAATGTCCCTTTTGTTTTGTCTAATGCCACCCTCACAATTATTTCCATGTTTGAGTTATTTTTTCCATCACTGTTTCAATCCATCTCATTAAGTGTTGTCTTTTCTTTCACTGTCTACCAAGCACAATGTCCTTCTCCATGGGACCCCTGATAACATGCAAAATATTTGACATGAAGTCTCATCATCCTTGATTCTAAGGAACATTTTGGCTACACTTCTTCTTTTTTTTCTTTTTTATTATTAATTTTAATGAAAATTTACAGAGACTTTAGATTTCCATTCATTCATTGTTGCACTTTTCTCCCTTCCCACCCCTCCCCCCAGTTCACTTTGAAAAGTAAAAGAAAAATTCTATGCAGCCTTCATTCTGGACTCCTGTCATGACAATTATATATCCCTTTTAGACAGTTCTTTTCCCCATCTTTCTCAGTCCCCCCTCTAACCCTAATGACAGTCCTGTTTTACGGCATTATACAGTATTTGTCCTTTTGTGACTGAGATATTTCACTCAGCATAATGTCTTCCAGGGTCACCCATTTTGTAAAATATTTCATGAGTTCCTTGTTTTTCAATTCAGTGTAGTATTCCATTGTATGAATTTACCACAGCTTCTCTATCCATTCATTTGTTAATGGGGCTTCACTTCTAAGACAGATTTATTTGTTCTTTTGACAATCCATGGTGCATATTCAATATCCTTTTCCAACACCATAACTCAAAAGCATCAATACTTTGGCCTTTCTTATTCATTATCCAATAACCACATGCAACTGAAAATACTATGGCTTGGATCAGATGTGCCTTAGTTCTCAATGTCCTATCATTGCTCTTTAACTTCAAAGTGACATCATCTTAAGACTTTGAAGAAAGTTTGACCAATGCTAATGTCATTTGATTTCTTGCAGTTTATAATATCCATGTAAGATAATTTGAATTACCTATAGCTAGGGGGAAACACAAAACAAAAATATTTATCATTTTTATAAATAAAAAACTTTAGAGGTTTTCAATTGGTGTGAGAAATGTCAAAATG
The DNA here is from genome assembly GCF_000299155.1 of Elephantulus edwardii. Taxonomy (NCBI): domain Eukaryota; kingdom Metazoa; phylum Chordata; class Mammalia; order Macroscelidea; family Macroscelididae; genus Elephantulus; species Elephantulus edwardii. The sequence goes on from NW_006400145.1 coordinate 1,001,709, forward strand.
TGCTCTGATTTCTCATCTGTACTTTTTCTTTTACAGAAAAGGCTGTCATTGCTCAGCCAGTATTTGTTTTTGAAAGGCGAGATCAAGCTTTTAAGGTAAGATTTCCCTACATCTCTTTGTTTTCACTTTAAAAGAAAGCAAATGTGTAATTCAAGAAGCTACCATACAAAGAGATGCTACTACTCCATTTGTTTAGCTTCTTGTTCTTCACATGGCAGACTGGTACCTCCAGAATATTGTATATTAGAGAACCAGAGACAACAATCTAGCTGAACCAGGACGTAAATCAGCCATCTTGTTGGGAATCTATGCAAAATTTGGCATTTTCATAGAAATTATATGCTTGTTTGGGGGACTTGAAAGAGGTTAAAAACTCATTGCTGTCGAGTTAGAATAACTCATAGCTGACCCTCCGTTGGTTTTCTGAGTCTGTAAATCATGTAAGAGGACAGTGCCCATCTTTTTTTCCTTCAGAGCTTCTGGCAGATTCAACCTGATACACAGATATGACCTTTGGGTTAATAGGATAACTCCCTACCAACGAGGGCGGAAGGGTTCCCTGAAAGTTGTTGTTGTTGTTGTTGTTAAGTGTCTTCAAGTCAATGCTAACTCGTAGCAATCCTGTAAACAACAAACCTAAACCTTGTCCTATCTTGCACCATCCTCCTCATGACCCATCTGTGTTATCTTCAAGCCCAAGTCACTATGTTTAGTCCATTTCATTGAGGGTCATCCTCTTTCGCTTACCCTCCATCTTTGTCAGCATGATTTGTTTTTCCAAGGAATGCTCCATCCTATCAACATGCCCAAAGTACTTGAGATGAAGTTTCACCATCTTTGCCTCTGAGGAGTACCCTGGTTGCACTTTGTCCAAGAGGCATTTGTTTATTCTTTGGGCAGTCTCTGGTATACTCAAGACTCTTTTCCAACACCACAATTCAATGAAAGAAGCTAGGAGGGGCTTATGATCCTCACAGGTTCCACAACTGACCTCACAAAGGAATGAGGATAAAATAGACATTCCCAACAGAGAGAATGTATTTTAAAAGGATCTTAAAACAAAAAACAAAAACAGAAGAGAATTAAATTACAAAAATGAAATTCTTTTAAAAAAAGGATCTTAGTGACTTTATCTGCTTTTACAGTAGCTTACAAAAGTCATCAACTTCAAAACAAATACAATTTGATTAGTAGTATTCTCATGTTAGCCTATTTTCTTGTTAAACAATCATATTTATACAAAAACCCCCCTCAATTTAGTGCCTACAAAACACACTAAAGAAAAACCTCAATTAAACCCTCAATCTAAGCCCTCAGTTTCTCAACTCCAAGCCTTTGATAAAAACATAGATTCCTGGCTTCACCCAGACAAAACTACTGATTCCATAGCCTGGGAGTGCTGCCCTAAAATCTGCAAACACAAATTCTCTCAAATGACCCTTTGTTGTTGTTATATACTGTCGAGTCGCTTGCGACTCATAGCGACCCTATGTACAACTGAAATATAACACTACTGTTGTAGTAGTAGTTGGTGGAGGTGGGGGTGGTATTGATGTTGTTATGTGCCATCAAGTCACCTGCAACTCATGGCTCTGCCCCCTGCCCTATCCTGAGCCAGTCATAGCTCTGACATACCTTCCATTGTCAATCTTACCATGTCAATCCATCTCATCTGGGGTCTTCCATTGTCAATCCTACCATATCAATCCATCTCATCTGGGGTCTTCCTCTCCTGTGCTGTCCCTCCACCCTTCAAAGCATGATGTCCTCCTCCAAGGACTGGTCCCTCCTGGCCATATGCCCAAAATATGTGATGCAGAGCTTCAAAATCCTAGCCTCCAAGGAGAAACTTGGTTTCACCCTCTCTAAGACAGACTTATTTAGACTTGGCTTTTTCTTTTTTCACCTGTCTAATTGAGTATAGAATTTGTCCTGGCTGGACTGAATAGACTTGGCTTCTGAGAACTCTGATATACAATGACAGCAAAACAAACAATGGTCAGCTTTCATTGACAGTTTTGTTTCTTTTCAGAGACCTGCAGAAGATGCCCTGTATGATGCAGCAGAACGTGGTAATGATGCATAACTGGTATTTCAAGAGTAATTTTTAAACAAAGAAATTAAGCAAGCAGAAACATTTTGGTGTGGGCACACAGACTTAGTAAAGCTAACACTTAATGGTTTTACTTGTCTTTAAATGTTGGTTTCTTTTTGAAAGATGAAATGCAAGAGCCTTAGAATACTGATGTTGGCAATGAAAATACATGATTTCTCACTGTCAGAAAATTCTCAAACTCATTGCCGTTGAATAAGAAATGACTCAGAATTGCCCTGCCAGTGAGCTTTCCAAAGCTGTACATCCATATCATGGGCAGAGACGTTCGTCTTTTTTCTTTTACTGTCACTGGTGGATTCTTGAGTTGGCGGCACAACTCTCTATGTACTGTGCCACCAAATTACCTTGTTAGGTGCCATTAACTTGAATATTATTCCTTTCTTACTTTTTTCATAGTCATATGACCTGCCTGTTAGTTTATGATCACTACAGGATTAATTCTAATATATAAAATTATGCTTCAACATGTAATATGTTGTCAAATTATAATCTGTGTAGACATGAAGAAACTCTATCCTTCCATATATTATGGGAAGAAGAGACTGTGTTATTGCAAGAAATTTTTCTCTTTATGTTGACTTTCTTTCAGAATGCAATGGCCTTTCAAGGAAGCATCTACGACCCTCATGTTTTACTATCTCTGCCAAAGACTCCCAGTCCCAGGAAGGTTAGTTTATGTAGGTTTAGCTGCTGATGTTCATTCTTTATATTTATCGTGAAATCACAAAGAAACTTTTCTACAGGGAAGTATTTAAAGTCTACACGTTAAATTATTTTTATGATCTATTGCTTTATGAAAGCTACAGGCTATAAATCAGAGTATACAGTGAGTGAATTTAAATTATTAATTTACTCATTTTTAAAAGAAAAAGATCCGAGGGACATACATCAAAATGTTAAGGGTGATAAACTTAGATCGAAAGATTTTAAGTTATTTGCTTGTGGACCCCCTTTCTTTGTATTTTCCTCAATTTTAAAAGTTTCTGCACTAAGCATGTAATTCTGGGGACCTAGTCTGTAGGGAGTTGCTAATCCAAAGGCCAACCCTCTCTGGCAGTTCGAATCTGTCAGCCACTCAGAGGGAGAAAGATGGCAGTCTCCTTCTGTGCTATTCAGCCTCAGAAATCCAAAGGAGGCTCAGGTATGTTGGTGCTCACTCAAGGTAATGAGTTGAGCTGTGTAATTAGGGGGCATGACATTTTTAAAATAAACAGCTATTTAAAGAAATAAGTACTGTCTGTTATTAATTGAATTATGTCTTTGAAATATATGTGTTGTTGTAAATTCTTCTCCACCACTACTGATAAATCCCACTTGGGAATAGACTGGTTTTGTTGTGTTAATGAGACAGCATTTGTGTAGGGTAGGTTTTACATCAACATCTTTTGAAATATAAAAGATTAAACCAGCCCTGGGGAGAAGCAGAGAAGCAGGAAGATAGATGCCAAGCCACATGCAGCTCTCCAAGGAAACAGGAGGCAAACACTGAAGAGACAAGGACTTTCCTCCAGAACCCTCACAGAGAGAAGGCCCTCTCCCAGATCTAATGCTCTGAATTGGGATTTGTAGCCTCTTAAACTGTAAGAAGGGAGCTCTGGTGGCCTTGTGGCAAGAAGCTGCGCTGCAATCTTGAAGGCACCTGGTTCAAGGTCACCAGCTGCTCTGTGGGAAAAGGACAGGCAATCTCCTCTTGTGCGATTAACTGCCACTGAAAACCTGCAGGAGAGTCAGCTGTAGGTTGGTTCTGACTCCACAGCACACAACAACAAACTGTGAGAAATGAAATATCTGATTGTTAAAGTTATCTATTTGTAGTTTTACTGCAGAACTAAGTAACTGGGACACTGTATTTATTATTTTTTTTCTAAGAACATCATACACCATATTCTGAGTAAATCAGTAACTTAATTTGCCTCTTCTCTATACACAAAGTGCTCTAGTGATTCCTTTTATAATGGTCATATTGCCCTTTGAGCTCTGGTGGCCCAGTGGCAAGAAGCTGCGCTGCATTCCTGAAAGCGCATTGTTTGAGGCCACCAGCTGCTCTGGGGGAGAAGGATGGACCATCGTCCCGTGCGATTAACTGCCTCTGAAAACTCACTGGAGGGTCAGCTATGTGTCATTCCAGCCCTATGATACAACAGCA
>NW_006400145.1:1006150-1011800 GCF_000299155.1 Elephantulus edwardii
ATTTTATCTGGTGGTCTGGTAGGTAGGGAGTTGTGCTGCAACTTCCAAGGCAGGCAGTTCAAATCCACCCTTAGCTCCATGAGAGAAAGATGAGCAATCTTATCCCATGCAATTCACAGCCTTTGAAAACCCATTGGAGAGTCAGCTATGAATCAAATTCTGCAGCAATGAGCAAACTTGATGGCTCCCAAGTTAATTATAACTCAAAATAACCTTATGAATCACAGACCAGAGCTTGCCCCATGTTGTACCATTTTTATGATCTCCTTAATGCTCGAGCCTATTGTTACACTCACTGTGTCAACCTATCTAGTTAAAGGTCATCCTCTCTTTCCCTCACTCTCTACCTGTACCAGCATGCTGGCTTTCCCCCCACCCCAAAAAAACTTGTTCTTGCTGACAATGTATTCAAAGTAAGTGAGATGAAGTTTCATCATCTTTGCCTCTAAGGAGCACCCTAGTTGCACTTCCTCCAAGATTGGTTTGTTCTTACTCTTTGCTAACACTGTAACTCAAAAGCATTTACTCTTCTTCATTCTCCTTCATTCTTTATTCATCATCTAACTTTCAGATGTCCAAGAAGCAATTGAAAATATCGTGTCTTGGATCAAGTGCATTCTAGTGCTTAACCTGACATTATTGTTCTTTGGAGAGATCTTTGACAATAGATATTCCCAATCCAACATGTCTTTTAATTTCTTGACTACTGCAAGCATAAGTGCTGATTGTGAATTCAGATAAAATTAGATTTTTGACAACTTCAATCTTTTCTCCATCTGCCATGATGTTGCCTATTGGTCCCGTGGTGAGGATTTTTGTTTTCTTGAGGTTGCGATGCAATTCGTATTGAAGGATGAAGTCTGTGATCTGTTTGGATAAGTGCTTCAAGTCTTCTTTACCTTATGCAAGCAAAGTTGTGTCATCTGCAGAATGCAAGTTATTCATAAGTCTTCCTCCAATTTTGATGCAACATTCTTTTCCCAGCTACAGATTGAACAGGTATGGATACAGGACACAACCTTGCTGCACATCTTTCCTGATTTTAAACCATACAGTATTTACATGTTCTATGTAAACAACCGCTTCTTGATCTACGTATATGTTGAGCATGAGCACAATTAAGTTAACATTGAAAAGAAGAATATGTAACTATCAGTTTCTTGAAGTCATCTTTATGCTTGATCGTTAATATTAAAAGATCCAGGAAGTATTAAAAGAAGATGGAAGGAGTATACTGAGTCATTGTATCAAAAGAAATTGGCAGATACAGAAGAATTCAATGAAATAACTTATGAGCAAGAGCCTATGGTGATGAAGGAAGAAGTTCAAGCTGCCTTGAAGGAAATAGCAAAAAATAAGGCGCTAGGAATAGATGGTATACCAATTGACGTATTTCAGCTTCTTTGCTTTAGCAAGGCAAGATGGCAGTAGTTCTAACAGATAAAATTTTGTTAATGAGATTTCAGTAAGAAAAAGTAGTGACAGGAATTTTTACAGGGCCAAAACAACGGTCATAGTCATCTAAACAATCCCCTACCCTATGCCGTGCTTAGAATCAATAGTTCCTTCTTGCGGAAACCATGGGCAAACATCTTCTAAAATCAAGAAAACTTTTTTTAAATCTTTTTTAGTTGCCCTTATAACTCGTGCCTTGAGGGAGTCCCTGATCCCCTTTATGAACAATTCGTGTTCTCTTAATCCCTGTCCCATAATTCACTGCCCTTACCTCCTCTCGTGCCTGTCTCACAGGGTGGGTAATCCCATGGCGGCAGCTCTGTGCCTGTCTCACAGGACGAATAGTCCTGTGGCTGGCAACAGTGCGAGTCTTCACTCGTGGTCCCAGACTCACGGCGACTCAATGGATGGACCGGCCGGTTACTTCTAGCGGGCAGTGTTCATCATCCTTCCCTGTTCCTGGGCCCCATGTTGGGTGCCAATTATGCCCTGGCCCACGGGGATCTTCAACGGTGACCCTAGGAGGGGAAGAAAGAGAATGGGGGGCAGGAGGCACAAAGCAGGAAGTCGAGAATCTCTGATCAAGTCTTCATTTTATTGAAAGCATTCACAGTTTATGTATAGGAACACAATGGGGGGAATGAGAAGTACGCAATGGGGGAGAATAACATGTCATTTCCAGTAAGCTGAAAGTTATCTGGTAAACAGAAACTTAGCAGGGCCGTCCCAGTAAACAGAAACCTATCCTCCCAGGGTGGGATAAACCGAAACCTATCCTCCCAGGGAGGGGCAACATGTCAAAACATGTTCTTAGAGAATTACAAAATGGCTTCAGAGAATTAAAAAATGGCTTCAGCTAGGTAGAAAAAGTGGCTCGGCTCCCAGCAATTTTTCACTGATAAAATCAAACATTTTTTAATCGTATAATTCTATTAAAAATGTAATGAAACAGCACAAAATGCAAATCAGAACAAACAAAACCCTCCACCACTACTGATTTTAGTTTATGGGCTGTTTCAGTGTTAACCCCATCCAGAAGCAAGTTGAGACCATCATCCTTTACTGACCATTCTTCTTTCTCTCTTTAGGCCCAGGTCATAGCTTCTATAGCCCAGATCTAGCACTCTCTTACTTTTCAACATCCATTCTCATTTCTTTTTCTCAGTTATCAGAAAGTACTGACATTTTAGGACAAGTCAAACAAAAGTCTCAACAAAACATGTGTGCATGTACTTTTAACTTGTTAGTTAAATTTGTGTCTTTTAGGCTGCAACATTTCCATGTTACATCTTCAAGGATATGAACATGTACAGCTAAGCGCAATTGATAACAGTGCATCTAAAGTCCAAAATCAATCTCCATAATAGTCTATGTGTTTCCTATTGCCAAAGGGGCCCTTTAGAGTAGTGAGAGAAGATCTTCACCCTGAAACCTACAGCATTCTTTTTCAGCAGGAAGTAGCTAAGAGAATACCCCGTCCCCTTTTCCTTATGCCTCAGGGTGAAGTCTCTCTCAAGGAGGAGTAATAGGGAATGGCAAAGGACACACTGACAAAGGAGATTAATCAGAACTGGCTTTGACAAGCACTGTGGCAATTGGATAATTAAAACAGACTTTCAAGGGGGGGAGAAAAAGAAGAATGAACTGGGAAAGAGGGTAGAGAAAACAGTGCAACAATGAATGAATGAAAACCCCAAATCTCTGTAAATGTTCATTAAAATTAATAAAATTTAATAATAAAATAAAAAAAATCATGTGTGCAATTATGACAAGATAGTCTAGAAAAGAAGCAACTTTCCTTTAAATTCTTATTCTAAAGCTTTTGCTTTTGATTCATTTTCTAATATTTATAATATGAATCAATTTTCATCTCTCACTAACTAAAACATTACTCTTTTTTATGTGAAGGGTGTAATGTTTTGCTAAGAAAGACAAATTTTATCATAAAAGGATTTTAAATGGTTGGCACTTTCTCTATATTTAAACTATACTTTGTATTCTTGTTTGATTTTCTTTATACTGAAGAATCTTTTCAATAATAACATACATAACACAAGTTCGTATGAACAACTGGCGGGATCTTATCCACATTGCTATGCCGCTCTCACAGTCTCTGCTATGCTTCAGTCCATTGTTGCCTTCACTGTGTAACAAACAAGCAAATTACTCACTCCCTCACTCCCTTAGAACCCATCTCCATTTAAGTAGAAACTACCTAACTTCCACTATATCAGGATTCTCATTCATCATTCCAAGAATGACTGGGTAGCAGTATGCCGAGCTCCCTTTATACAGGATGGAGCAGCCACTTTGCAGCTCAACACAAGTCATAGAGGTTCAAAGGAATGGACGTCTTAACCCAGAGGCAAAGATGTTCCATTTTACCATGATTGTGCAGAAAACAAGGAAGTGACTATAAGTTACATTTTTTTCCAATAAAATTTTTATTTTCTACTGGTTTGCTTACAAAGTTCATATACATTGTTTTTCACACCAGGTTTTTCCCATTTCCTTCACCAACCCTTCCCTCTACCCATCAAATTGTGCAACCCTATGAATACCCTCTTGCTCATCCTCACCCCTCTGCTCCTACCGTCCCCCAACCCTTGGATCCTCATACACATTTCACGAGTTATCTTTCCATTTCTGCAAAAAATGGTCTTACACAGTATTTGTTCTTATGAGACTGAGCTAGTTCACTTAGCATAATACAAGTTACTTTAAATTACTAAAATGATTGAAAATATTTAGGAGAGAAGCCATTGTGCTTCAGCATTTATTAAAGAAGCAATTCTTACCCAGCAATTCCACTACTGGGAATATACCCCAAAGAGACCTTAATTGCCACCCAAGCAGATATATGCACACCCATGTTTATCGCGGCTTTGTTCACAATAGCAAGGAGTTGGAAACAACCTAAGTGTCCATCAACAAACAAATGGAGCCCGCCTGCCCTTCCGCACCGCCGGGCTGCTCGGCTCTCGGTGTGTCCCCCTCCTCCTAGCTCAGCCGCCTGACTCTCTCCCTCCTTCCCTCAGAGGATGTCCGCCTTCCAGATCAACCTCAACCCGCTCAAGGAGCCGCTCGGCTTCATCAAAGTCCTCGAGTGGATTGCATCCATCTTTGCTTTTGCCACCTGTGGAGGTTTCAAGGGGAAAACAGAAATTCTAGTGCATTGCCCTAAAAATGACAATAAAACTGTCACAGCTACTTTTGGTTACCCATTCAGGTTGAATCAGGCATCATTTCAGGATGCTCCAGCAGTAAATGTGTGTGGAATAAAATGGAATGAATACGTTCTTATAGGAAATTACTCTTCCTCTGCACAATTCTATGTTACATTTGCAGTCTTTGTCTTCCTGTACTGCATTGCTGCTCTTCTACTTTACGTTGGTTATACAAACCTCTATCGGGATAGTGGGAAACTTCCCATGATTGACTTCGTTATCACTCTTGTTGTCACTTTTTTGTGGTTGGTGAGTACTTCAGCTTGGGCTAAAGCTCTTACAGATATTAAAGTAGCTACCGGTCACAACATAATTCAGGAACTTGAACCCTGTAAGCATCCAGGAGTGAACTGCAGTTTCGGCTCGGTGAGCAGTATGGGATCCCTAAATGTATCTGTGATCTTTAGATTTTTGAATATGATTCTTTGGGGAGGAAATGCTTGGTTTGTATACAAGGAGACCAGTTTACACAGTCCATCAAATACTTCTACTTCCCATGGCCAAGGAAATATCCCACCTGCTGCTGAAATATAATTAAAGGGAGAAATACACTGTGTAAAATACATGTCTATATTATGACCTGTTGACAACATCTTGAGAAGCAATTATTTGTTTCTATAATAAATAATTTTTCAATTAATTGGTGGGTTTAAACTTTTACTGTCTTTTTACATAAAGCTTGTGCCTTTCCTTGAAATTTAAGATGTAAATGTATTCTCTCATGTAAATTTTAAATTCAGGGGCCTATTGTGGGATGATACATCTTTTTAAGTGAACAATATTTCTTCACTGAATTCTTTGCCTTCCAAAGTGTTTACACCTTAATCCTTAACATATAACTTTATTAAGGAAACAGTTATACTGTCATTTTCATAATAGGAGAACTTTTATTTGGAATATACACTACTGTAAGTTTGTACAGATCATATACCTAAGACCTGCCTTTGTTTAAGAAAGCTTTAATTATA
>NW_006400145.1:1012385-1029600 GCF_000299155.1 Elephantulus edwardii
ATTTTGAGTGCAGGACTCATTCACATTTTTGCCTCCTGATCTTTTTGTTGTATAGGGATCCAGATCTCCTATTCTTGCAATATGATTGTTTTATGTGAAGCATAGCTTGGCTACTGCATTATTTTTGTTGCTTTTGTTCATGACAAGAACTGTCAGTATGAGAATGTATAGCTTTAATGCAACCATCCTAATAAAGAAGTTGAAAGAAAAAAAACAAATGGATAGAGAAGCTGTGGTATATTCACATAATGAATTACTATGCTGTATTGAAAAGCAAGGAACTCATGAAATATTATTCAAAAATGGGTGACCCTGGAGGACATAATGCTGAGTTAAATATTTCAGTCACAAAAGGACAAATACTGCCTAGTTCCACTGTTGTAAAACAGGACTGACATCAGGTTTGGGGGGAGACTGAGAAAGATGGGATAAATAATGTATACTGCATTGAAACAGATGAGGGAGAAAACTGTTTAAAAGGGCTATGTGATCAGGTATTATTATCATGACAGGAGTCCAGAGCGAAGGCTGCATAGAGGTGTAGACCTGGGAGGGGAGGGACTGTAAAACAATGGGGGAACTTTTATTTTACTTTTCAAAGAGAAGAGTGTACTGGGGGAAGTGGTGGCAGGGAGAAAAGTGCAACAATGAATGAATGGAAATACAAAGGCTCTGTAAATTTCATTAAAATTAATAATTTTTAAAAAAGTAGAGGCAATTCTTTTTCCTCATTTGGGCTCGAGCTTGATAGCGATTGTGAGGATGGCCACGAAAGGGCAGGTTTCCTATCTGTTCATAGGGTTGCTATGAGTAGTCACTCGACAGCACCTGACAACTGATTACCAAAAGGTAGCTGTTTCTGCAATTTGTAGTCAAGAGCCAATCCATTTGAAATGTGTAGAAATTCTCTACTTCCACCTATACGTCATAGAAAAATAACCTTATAAAATATTCACTTTCAAGTTTATGAATTAAGGGATGGAGGGTGGGGAAGGGAGACTTAACAGTGTTACAACATCCTATACAAAACAAATTTGTGCACACAGAAGGTTGATCATCAATTCAGATTTCTAATCTGTAGAATTGCTTTCATGATTCTAAAGTGCACCGACTTTTATTGTGGTGGTGGTTGTTCTTGTTGTTGACTGCCGTCAAGTTGAGCACAACTCATAGGGATCCTATAAACAAAAGACCTGAAGACTTTCTATAACTATTGTCATTTCTCAAAGTTCATAGTTTCCAGTGGCATGTTGTTTAGGAAGTGGATGTCACTCCTGCTTTGAATCCTACTGCCTGTGAATTGATTCTCTTCGGAACCCTCTGCAGTGTTGCCCAGGCTGTAAATCTTAACAGGAAACAAACGGCCCATCTTTATCCAGAGCATCGGCTTTATTATTATTTCTATTTCTCAAAGTAAACAGAGCTATGCAGCAAAAATCTTCTAGTAATCAGGCATTTTAACAGCCAGAGCCCTAATGAGCATTCTGTGTTAGTTCCAAAAGCGACACCTACTGGTAAACTAAGAACAGGACTGTTAAACCTATACTGAAAATGGCAACAAACCTTTATAAACATTTTTCCTTAACAGCTAAGAAAAACAGTCTTTTCATGTCATCAACAGTTGTGCAAAACACTAGCCACACAAGCAATACAGAACAAGGTATGTACCTTCTTTATATTTTAACAGTCTCAAGAAGATTTTCTGCCAACAGTTTATTCTGTGTTTATGAGTATTGAGGATGTGAAAGTGGAGTGCATGCTTATGAAGATATATATATAGATGATGATAGATAGGTAGATAGATGATAGATAGATAGATGATAGATAGATAGATAGATAGATAGATAGATAGATAGATAGATAGATAGATAGATGATAGATAGATATATAGATAGATATATAGATATATAGATAGATATATATATTTTGTAATCTTAGTCCCATAGTCAAAATGAGTGAGTTGTTAGATAAAAGTTAGCATTATAGAAGAATAGATGGTTCACTGGCTTGGTTATATTAGTCTTTCATTTTATTTACATAAAATATTACACAAGAAAATGTAGAGCGTAGGAATTATTTCACTTAGAAATATTGACCCTTTTGTGTTGTTCTTTTAAGGTCCTGTGAAACATTTGCAGCATATTCTGAGACCTGCCATTTTGCAACCCCCTCAAGTCCAAAGATGGGAAAAAGTAAGATAAAAGCTTGAATGCAACAGATTGAAAATCTGCATGACTAAAGAAGAGCAAACAATTAGGACAGAAAACCTCCTTTGGCCTGTTGTTGTTATGTGTCATCAGGCTTGAATCAGCTCAGTGGATGCTTAGAGCCTGTAAATTGCACAAGAGGAGATTGTCTGTCTTTCTCCTACAGAGGAATTGGTGGATTTGAACCTCATGTCTTTGGGTTGGCAGAGCAACTCCTTACCACTGCTATTGTTCTTGTTGATTGCCTTCAAGTTGAGCACAACTTGGCAACCCTATGAACAAAAGGCCTGAAGTCCCTCTACAACAATCGACATTTATCATAGTTCATAGAGTTTCTGGAGGCATGCTGTTTAGGAAATGGATGCTACTCCTGCTTCCAAACCTGTCATAGTATATTATTGTTGTTATGTACCATTGAGACGTCTGCCATGTATAGCAACCCTAAATACAGCAGCTCTGAATCCTACCCTGTCCTGAACCAGTCTCACTAATTCTGACACACCAACCCCCATTACCCCAGTCACTGTATCAATCCACCTCATCCAGGGTCTTCCTCTCCTTGTGGGCTGTACATCCACCCTTTTGAGCATGATGTCCTTAACCAAGGACGGATCTCTCCTGGCCATGTGCCAAAAGTAAGTGAGGAGGAGCTTCAAAATCCTAGCTTCCACTGTTGTTGTTGCTGTTATTAAGTGCCATCAATTTATAGATGACTCGTAGCAACCCTACAAACTAAACACCTGAACACATTATAACTTTCATTGTTTCTCCACGTTCTTAGAGTTTCTGGAGACAAGCCATTTTGGAAGTGGATGCCACTCCTGCTTCCAAGCTTGTTTTAATCAGGGAGCTCCACCAAACACTGTCCATGGGTATGGAATAATTTTATAATTATTAATAAAGAGACAAATAGCCAGGAATGTGATCGAGCAGAGAGCTTAAAACAGGGGGCCAGCAGTTCTCCACTGAAGACCCCAAACCAAGCTTCTCTGTGTCTTTATTGAAAATTATCAGGAAGTAAATCGCAAAGAGAATTCAATGCAAATGAAGCCAAGCTCTTTCTATTGAAAACCTCCTGCTTGACTCAGGAAGGAGGGGTTCACAAATGCAAGAATTTGGTTTACCCTTAACTATTAACCTTGATGCCACAGGGTGAACTCTAGCTCAGGAAGTAACACTCCCTCTGTAGGGGGGCCCTTGCTGTCTCCTGTCTTGCAGGGAACAAACAGCTCATTTTCTAGGATCTGCCACAAGATAAATCCTAACTTATAAATCTGTAATTCCTTCAATTCCTGAACAAGGGTTTTCATATAATGTTGTTGTTGTTGTTATGTGCCGTCGAGTCACCTGCGACTCATAGCGACCCTATGTACAACAGCCCTAAACTCTGCTCTGTCCTGTGCCAGTCGCACTGTCTCTGACACTCCCATCCCAATTATCCCAGTCACTGAATCAATCCACCTCATAGAGGGTCTTCCTCTCCTGCGCCGTCCCTCCACCCTCCCAAGCATGATGTCCCTCTCTAAGGACCGGTCTCTCCTCACAACATGTCCAAAGTAAGTTAGACGGAGCCTCAGAATCCTTGCCTCCAAGGAGCCACCCAGTTTAACCCTCTCCAGGACAAATCTGTTTGTTTTCTTAGCAGTCCATGGTATTCTCAACAGCACCACAGCTCAAAAGCATCAATTCTCCTTCTATCCTCCTTGGTCATTGTCCAACTCTCTGATGCATAACAGGTGATTGCGAAGACCATGGCCTGTATCAGACGCACCTTAGTCTCCAGAGAGACACCAGGCCTGAAGGCCACAGATAAAAATCCCCCACCTTTGGCTTGGTAGCATCACTTTCTATCCGTGAGGCCAACAGAGCTCTCTCTATGTTGTTGTTGTTATTGTTGTTAAGTGCTGTCGAGTCTTAGACGACTCATAGCAATCCTACAAACTAAAGACCTGGACACTTATATAGCTTTCATTGTTTCTCCATGTTCATAGCGTTTCTGGAGGCAAACCATTTTGGAAGTGGATGACATTCCTGCTTCCAAACCTGTTTTAATCAGAAAGCTCCACCCAGCACCGTCCACCACGCATAACCATTCTCGCATTTGACACATCCGCTCCCTAATCGCGCATCTGTCTTTTCCTAGGTTATCATGAGGTCCATATCCCAGAATTAACCCACTTGACAATAGGAGGAGCTACAGAAATAGCTAAAAATGGGAGAGTGACGTGCTGCATCCCCAACAGATTTATGTCAGAGCATCATTGTGCCAGTTTATTTACTCTACACTCATCTTCACAGAGAGCAGGCCCAGGAACTACCTAAACTGTGCAATTAGGAGGACTTGGCATGCCTCTGGCAACTTAGAAGAACTCTCTTCCAACCATGGTAGTGGCTGAATAGTTTAGTGGGCTGTCTTTCTAAAGAGATGTTTATTTTAGTTAGATCCTGCACTTATGAGTTTAGGAATATGATAGCCGTGGCTTCTGGACAAGACCCTTTAGAAGGAAGGAACCCATACGGGCAGGTTTAAATTTGAGAGTAATTACTCCATCAGGCATTTATTTCCAGTTAAGCTATTGAAAATAATTTAACAGTATTTTGAAATAGTTTTAAAAGCAATTGCTATTGTTGTTATGTGCCATCAAGTCGCCTGTGACCCATAGTGACCCTATGTACAGCAGCTCTGAACCCTGCCCTGTCCTGAGCTGGTCTCACTAATTCTGACACACTAACCCTCATTGCCCCAGTTACTGTATCCATCTCATCCGGGATCTTCTCTCCTGCACTGTCCATCTGTCATCCTTCCAAGCATGATGTCCTTCTCCCAGGACGAGTCTCTAACGGAGCTTCAAAATCCTAGTCTCCAAGGACATACTTGGTTTCACTCTCTCTAAGTCAGACCTATTTGTTTTCTTGGCAGTCCATGATACGTTCAAGATTCCTCCAGCACCACATTTCAAAGCCATAGATTCCTCTTCTGTCATCCTTAGTCATTGTCCAGCTCTCTGATGCATAGCAAGCAATGAGGAAATTGTATACAAGGACCTCATCTGATTGACTGCAGGAGGATCACGTTAACTATACTTGTGAAATTTACAACAGTATCATTAATATCACATGCAAGCAAAATACTGCTGAAAATCATTCAAAACTTGCTAGCACAATAAGTACATAGATAGGGAACTTCCAGAAGTACAAGCAGGATTTAGGTAGCACCAGAGAGAGCATTGCTGAGCTAGGCTGAAAGTAAAAAATACCAGAAGAATGTCTATTTATTGACTAAGACTTTTTGACTGTGTGGATTATAACAAGTTATGACTAACACTGAGAAGAATGGGAATCCGAGAGCACTTAATTTTGCTCATGCGAAACCTATACCCAGACCTGGAAGCTGTTGTACAAATACAGGAAGAGAACACTATATGGTTTAAAATTAAGAAAGGAGTGTGCCAGGGTTGTATTCTCTCTCCATATCTATTCAATCTGTATTACCTATTCAATCTGTATGCTGAGAAAATTATATGAGAGGCAGGACTCTATGAAGAGGAATGTGGCATCAGGATCAGTGGGAAATTCATCAATAACCTGCATTATGTGGATGACACAACCTTGCTTGCTATAATGAGGAGGACTTGAAGAACTTGTTGCAGAAGGTCAAAGAATACACCTTTCAATATGGATTGCACCTCAATGTCAAGAAAACAAAGATTCTTACCACTGGACTGATAGGCAGTGTCATGATGGTTACAGAAAAGACTAAAAGCTTTGCTTTTTTGGATCTACAATTAACATTCTTGGTGCCAGGAGTCCAGAAATATGGAAATGCATTGTTCTGGAAAAGTCTGTAGTTAGGCACCTCTCTAAATTATTGAGGAGTAATGATATCAGTTTGAGGACTAAGGTGTGTCTGATTCACGCCATGGTTTTCCAATCACATGCTATGTATCTAAGAGTTGGATAATGAAAAAGGATGAAAGAAGAATTGGTGCCTTTGAGCTGTGATGTTGGAGAAGAGCACCGAACACCGTATGCATGGCCAAAAGAATAAATATGCCTTGGAGGGAGTGCAGCACAGTGCTCTTTGGAGGCAAAAATGGTGAGGTTTCGCCTCACATACTTCTGGAATATTCCTAGGAAAGGCTATTACTTAGAGAGGGACATGATTCTTGGAAAGGTAGAGGGTCAACATAGGAGAGGAAGACCCTCGACCAGGCAGATTGACACAGTGACTACTGCAACGGGCTCTAATGTGCCAGGAAGTGTGAGGATAAGGTAGGTTTCAGATCTGTTGTTCATAGGGTCGCTATAGGTTGTACTTAAATCGACAGCACCTAACAACATCATCTGTGAAAAGAATCATTGGAGAAGCTCCTTATCAGTAGTCAAAACCAGGTCAGGTGCTGACTGTGGAACAGACCATCAGTTACTCATGTGCAAGTTCAAATTGAAGCTGAAGAAAAACTTTAAAATTCCACAAGAATCAAAATATGACCTTGAGTCTATCCCACCTGAAGTTAAAAATTATCTCAAGAATAGGTTTGGGTTTATGGACATACCATCCTGAAAGTGTCGGATCTCATAAAAAACAGTTTTGAGGCATTGAACACTAATGATCGATGACCAGAGAAGCTATACTATTACATCAGAGATATCATCCATGAAAAAAGTAGTATGTTGTCATTACAAAGACAGCGAAGAAGGAAAAAACAAAAATGGAGGTCAAAATAGACTAAAAATTGCAATATAGTGTCTAGAAGACAAAACAAAGGGGGAAAACACTAAAGTCAAAGAGATGAACTAAAGATTTCAAAGGACAGCTTGAGAAGACAAAGCAAAATATTAGAATGGAATGTGCTGAGAGCTGGTACTGGAGAATAAGAAGTGAAGTACACATTCAATATTTCTCAACTGAAAGAACTGGGGGGAAAAAATCAAGCTTTGGGTTGCAATAATGAGAGATGATATAAGCAAAATCTTGAATGATCCAGAATGTATCAGAAGAAGATAGAAGGAATACACAGAACCACTATGCAGAAAATAATTTGTTAACACTGTAAAATTTCAAGAAGTATCATACTAACAAGAGCCAGTGGTAATGAAGGAAGAAGTTCAAGCTGCATTGAAAGCATTGGCAAAGATTAAGGCCCCAAGAATTGATGGGATACCAATTGACATGTTTCAACTCACAAATGCAGCCCTGGATGTGCTCACTAGCCTAGCCAGAAAATTTGGAGGACAGCCACTTGGCTGACTGACTCAAAGAGATCCTTCTTTGTTCCCAGTCCCCTAAAAGGTAATCCAACAGAATATGGTAATTATTGAATAAAGCTCAACATCAAGAAAACAAAGATTCTCACCACTGGACCAATTGGCAGCATCAGTATGGATGGTAAAGAGATTGAGATTGTTAACACTTTTAGTTTACTTGGCTCCACAGTCAACACTCTTGGTAATAGCAGCCAGGAACTCAAGTGATGAATTGCATTGGGAAAGTCAGCTGTGAGGGACCTCTCAAGAGTACTGAAGAGCAACAATGTCAGGCTGGAGACTAAGGTGCGCCTGGTCCGGGCTATAGTCTTCGCAATTACATGCTATGCATCAGAGAATTGGACAGTGAACAGGGATGATGGAAAGAGAATAGATGACTTTGAGCTGTGGTGCTGGAGAAGAGTGTTGAATATAGCATGGACTGTTAGGAGAACAAACAGGTTTGTCCTGGAGAAGGTGAAGCCGGAATGCTCCTTGGAGTCAAGGATTCTGAAGCTTCATCTGAAATACTTTGGGCATGTTGCAAGGAGGGATTGGTCCTTGGAGAGGGACATCATGTTTGGCAGAGTGGAGGGGCGGCGCAGGAGAGGAAGACCCTTGATGAGATGGATCGATTCTGTGACTGTGGTGGGAATGAGTGTGTTTGAGATGACTAGGTTGGCACAGAATAGAACAGCGTTTAGAGCTCTTATACATAGGGTCACTATGAGTTGCAAGCGACTAGATGGCACATGACAACAAACAGCATAATATACAAGTAAAATATTGCAGAAGATCATCCAAAAATTACTGGAATAGCACATCAACAGAAAATGGCCAGAAGTTCAAGCTAGGTTTAGAAAAAGGAATAGCAATACTTTTCCTTAAGGCAATACCGTTGCTTATGTCAGATGGATCGGGAGTGAAAGTAGAAACTATTAGAAGAATATCTACTTATGTTTTATTGACTATGCAAAGGGATTTGATTGTGTGAATCTTAACAAACTATGGCTCACATTGAGAAGAATGGGAATCCCAGAGCACTTAATTATGCTCATGCAAAACCTATAATTAGACTAAGAAACTGTTGTCCAAGCACAGCAAGGGAATACAGCCTGGTTTAAAATAAGGAAAAGTATGTATCAGGATTATATCCTTTTCCCATACCTATTCCAAATGTATGCTAAGCAAATAATTCAAGAAGCTGGAAGAAGAATGAAGTGTGAGGATGGAAAGAAATTAATCAACAACTTGTATTATGCAGATGACACAACCTTGCTTGTTGAAAGTGAGGAGAAATTGAAGTACTCAATGCAGAAGACCAAAGACTACAGTCTTCAAAATGGACTGCATCTCAAAATCAAGAAGACAAAAATCCTTGCCGCTGTACCAATAGATGGAGAAAACACTGAAATTGTCAACAATTTCATATTACTTGGATCCATAATCAATGCCTTTGGTACCAACAATCAAGAGTTAATGAAACAAATTGCAACAGGCAAGTCCACTGTCAGAGATCTCTCCAAATTTCTGAGGAGCAATGATACCAGTTTGAAGATTAAAGTGTGCCTGATTTGGGCCATGATCTTTCAATCACTTGCTATGCATCTGAGAGCCAGGCAATGAATAAGGATGACAGAAGGAGAATTGGTGCCTTTGAGTTATGTTGTTGGAGAAGAGTATTGAATATCTCATGGACTGCCAAGAGAACAAACCAATATGTCTTGGGGAAAGTGCAACTAGAGTGGTCACTGGAGGCAAGGATGACAAACCTTTGTCTCACATACTCTAAGCATGAAAAAAGACATCATCCTTGGAAAAGTGGAGAGTTAGTGAAAGAGATGAAGACTTCAACAGAACAAATTTACTCAGTCACTATAGCAATGGACTCAAGGGAGTCAGAGATAATGAGGATGACACAGGACAGGATAGGACAGAGTTCAGGTCTGTTGTTCATATGGTCGCTATGAGTCATACTTGCCTTGAAGGCACCTAACAACAAGAAGAAACTCTTCAGGGTTGGTATATAGTCTTGTTTGGTTTTCTGAAACCAAACATAAAGACACTGACACGTGGAAATATAAAATATTCAATTCACTGAAGGAAAAACATTTTTTAAAAATCCTACTTTTAACATTAGCTCCCTGTATCTGGATCTTTGCACAAGACACTCAACCTTCTTATGATTTAAGAGACAAAATTTCAGGTTGTCAT
Source organism: Elephantulus edwardii (assembly GCF_000299155.1). NCBI lineage: Eukaryota > Metazoa > Chordata > Mammalia > Macroscelidea > Macroscelididae > Elephantulus > Elephantulus edwardii. The sequence continues at coordinate 1,022,054 of NW_006400145.1, forward strand.
TTAATAATTTATAATAGTCTTTATTCTCAATTAGTGAAATGCACGCCATTGAATTTTCTGTTTAGTAATGAGTTTTTTTCGTATATTATATCTCCTTTTGGCAGGTATATATAAGATGCTGTGCCAGAATTTTGACCAAATGGAAATAATTTATAGATCTGATTAAAATTATTCCTAGAGAAATGTTGTAGAACCATTGTTAATGTTTTTTATTAACTCATTGAAATGAAATTTATTTTTACTCATCCTGTCATTAATCCATTAATTACTCCATTAATTAATCATCAGTGATTGTATATAGCTTAAACATCAGATGCTTAATAGAAGCTAGTTCATTGAATGTAAGAGTAAGAACTTCCATGCATTATGTTTTATAAAATCAGTCACCATCATCACCCAATCTTTTCAGGTCGCCACTGGATCATTCCCATTTCCTTCACCAACATGAATGAAGAATAGTGTAAAACACAATGTATACAAACTCTGTGAGCAAAACAATATACATTTTTTTTCTAAAAAGTCTGATGCCAAAAGAAGATTAAGAACCCCCACTCAGACTGAAAAGCAAACCATTTGAAGACTGAGTAAAAAACTTTGGTAACCATGACAGGCATCCATTTGACATATATGTTCTTAATTGTGAAATTCAATGGCATTCATTTTTTTTCCATGCTGTGCTGTCATTTCCACTATCCAATCTCAAACAATTTCTATTAACCCAAATGCAAACTTAGAATCCCAACAGTTAAAAATTCCTATTGTTCACTGTCTAATCTTTTGTCTGGATGTATCTGCCTGTTCTAGACAGTTCACATATGCAGTATCATACCATATTTGTACTTTTGTACCTTCCATATTTAACTTAGTATAATATTTTCAATATTTCATAGTATTTATCCAAGTGTTAGTATGCATTAGAACTCCATATCTGAATAATACTCCATTTTCTGTAAAGATCATACTTTATGTATCAATTCATCTATTTTGATAAATTTTTTTGTCTATTGATAATGTTGTTGTGATTGTTAGGTGCTGTCAAGTTGAGTTTGACCCATAGAGACCTTATGAATAACAAATCTGAACATTGTCCTATCCTGTGTCATCCTCATACTTCCTGACACATTAGAGCCCATTGCAGCAATGACTGTGTCAGTTGACCTGGTTAAGGGTCTTCCTCTCCTTTGCTGATAGAAAAATTTACATATAATCGTTTGATACATCTTTGTCAGCTCTCAAAGCACTGTTGTAAAGGGAAAATTATTACAAATCATTTGTATTGACTGATACAAAAGTTGTGGACTCTAACCCCATTTAGCTTTAAAGACATTAATCCCTGCCCCTAGGAACATCTTTGCAAATCCTTGATGGGGGCCAGGAGGTGTTCACAAACACTGGGAACATGGAAGCATACAGTTCATAAAGTTCATTCCGTTTCTAAATTTCCTTGATACAATGTTGATATATTAATACATATTACATACATGTCTTTGACGCCTTTGAGCTGTGGTGCTGGAGAAGAGTATTGAGGGTACCATGGACTGCTAGGAGAACAAACAGATTCATCTTGGAAAGGGTCAAACCAGGCTGCTCCTTGGAGGGAAGGATTCTGAGGCTCCGTCTAACATACTTTGGACACGTTTTAAGGAGGGACAGGTCCTTGGAGAGGGACATCATGCTTGGTAGGGTAGAGGGACAGTGCAGAAGGGCAAGGTCCCCTATGAGGTGGATTGATTCAGTGACTGGGGTAATTGGGATGGGTGTGTCGGAGATGGTGCAATTGGCACAGGACAGAGCAGAGTTTAGGGATGTTGTACATAGGGTCACTATGAGTTGCAAGCAACTCGATGGCACATAACAACAACAACAACAACATACATGTCAGCTTCTAAGTACAAAAATGGGAAAATTTATACACTAAAGAAGAGTTCTTTTAGTGCTCTTTGTATGAAAGATAAAACAATAAGGCAGTGTCACCATCTCAACCTCACTTGGGAAGGTCTGTGACTCAAATTCTTTTTCACTGCTCTGAGCATGTCTATGAAAGGGAATCATTAGAGTTCTAGGGTATTAATTTAGAAGTCACAAATACATTTTTGCAAGTAGGAAAATTCACATATATAGAGTCTGCAAATAAGGACAATCACCTTTAACAATTATTTCCGTATCTGATGTCTCTACAGGAGGACAACTTAATGAAACTTTCTGATTGATTTCTTTCAGGTTCCCGAGGGAACTCCCATTTTGCTAAGTGAAAAGTCCTCAAGTACCAGAATTTCAGCTCCGCTGTCAATGAACCAGGATTTCTCAGGTGCTGCGTCAGTAGGGTATGTTAATGAGGCAAAGGAAATGTCTGTTCATTATTGTTTTATCATTAAAACCACTCAGATAAAAAAATTTATTGACATTACACATCATTTACTTGTCAAGCTGTCATACTGTGGTGACTTTCATCTAATTATGGTACTGGAGGGTAGCAGTATATCAAGTATTAGCAGGATAACTTAAAGTGGAGAAGTTTCAGTAGAACTTCCAGGCTAAGAAAGACTAGGACGAAGGGCTAAGCAATCTTTTCTAAAATATTGATCTGTGAAAATTGTATGACTAGCAGTGGGACATAATTAATATAGAGCCATCCAAGTTGGAAGATAATAAACAAAAACTGGGGGAGAGCTGCCTCTTCAAAGAAGAGTTTGCCTTAAACATGGGTGGAGTGAAGCTTCTAGATCTTCGTTTACTGATAATGAAATGAGAATAAACAGATGTAAACATCTGTTAATAATCAGAACATAGAATGTACAAAGTATGGAACTAGAAAAATTGGAAGTAATTAAAAATAAAATGTAATCCAGAACGATCTATATACCTAGGCATTAATGATCTGAAATGGACTGGTCTTAGTCATTTGGAATCAGAGAATTATATGGTATACATGCCAAAAATGACAAGGTAAAGAGGAATGGTATCACATTCATGTTCAAAAAAGAATATTGAGAGATAGCACAAAAAAGGAACATCCTCAATGAGATGGATTGATTCAGTGATGGGGTAATTGGAGTAAGTGTGCCAGAGACTATAAGGTTGTCTCAGATTGAGCAAGGTTCAGAGCTATTGTACATAGGGTCGCACACATAACATATATAGGACAGCACATAACAACAAGAACATCTTGAAGTACAATGCTGTTAATGATAGGCTAATATCCACATGCCTACAAGAAAAATTGAAATAGTTAACAGTTTTAGTTTACTTGGCTCCACACTCAACACTCTTGGTACCAGCAGCCAGGAAATGAAGAGATGAATTGCACTGGGAAAGTCAGCAGTGAGGGACCTCTCAAGAGTACTGAAGAGCAATGACATCAGACTGGAGACTAAGGTGTGCCTGATCCAGGCCATAGTCTTCGCAATTACATGCTATGCATCAGAGAGTTGGACAGTAACTAGGGATGATAGAAAGAAAATTGATGCCTTTGAGCTGTGGTGCTGGAGAAGAGTGTTAAATATACCATGGACTGTTAGGAGAATAAACAGGTAAACCCGAAAGTGGAGCCTAGTGGTTCGAATCCAGAAATCCTTCTGCAGGAGAAAGATGAGCACTCACCTCCCATGCAATTAATGGCCTCAGAAAATCTGCTGGAGGGTCGGTTGTGAGTCTGTCCCAACTTTACAGCAAGGAGAAATCAGAACTGGTAAATCGATCTTGGCAGATGTATAGTCAGAGTGGTCCTTACAAGTGAGGATGTTAAGGCTTCATATCAGGTTGTTGTTGCACTGTCTCTGATACACCCATCCCAATTACCCCAGTCACTGAATCAATCCACCTCATAGAGGGCCTTCCCCTCCCACGCTGTCCCTCCACCCTCCCAAGCATGATGTCCTTCTCCAAGGTCTGATCTCGTCTTGCAACATGTCCAAAGTATGTCAGATGAAGCCTCAGAAACCTTGTCTCCAAGGAGCAGCCCAGTTTAACCCTCTCAAGGATGAATCTGTTTGTTTTCTTAACAGTCCATGGTACCCTCAACACTCTTCTCCAGCACCATAGCTCAAAGGCATCAATTCTCCTTATATCCTCCTTTGTCATTGTCCAACTCTCTGATGCATAACAAGTAATTGCAAAGACCATGGCCTGTATCAGATGCACCTTAGTCTCCAGAGAGACACCATTGCCCTTCAGTACATTGGAGAGGCCCCTAACAGCAGACTTTCCCATCGCAATACGCCTTTTAATTTCCTGACTGCTGGTGCCAAGAGTGTTGACTGTGGAGCCAAGCAAACTAAAGCTGTGAACAATCTCAATCTCTTCACCATCCATCCTGATGCTACCAATTGGTCCAGTGGTGAGAATCTGTCTTCTTGACATTGTGCTTCAATCCATATTGAAAGCTGCATTCCTTGACCCTCTGCAGCAAGCACTTCGGGTCCTCCTCAGTTTCAGCCAGCAGGGTTATGTCATCTGCATAATGCAGATTGTTGATAGATCTTCCACCAATCCTGACCCCACATTTCTCCTCATAAGGCCCAGCCTCCTGGATTATCTCTTCTGTATATAGATTGAAAAGGTATGGAGACAGGACACATGCCTGGCATATACCCTTCACAATTATGAACCATGCATTTTTCCTTGCTCTGTTCTGATGACTGCCTCTTGGTCCAAGTATAGGTACTCTGACATATTATCAGGAAAGAACAAAGCCTGGAGAAGGAAGTTACTTTGGTAATTGAGAGAGTCAGTGCAAAAAAGAGGATGGCGCTCAACGAGATAGATTGACAGAGAAGCTTCCACAATGGCATCATAAAGCAGAGCTTGTGGAGAAGGCTCAGGATGCCACATTGTTCCATTATCTTGTCCACAGCATTTGGAAGTGTTTCTGGAAGTACCTATCTCAATTCTCCCATCATTTCTCATTAGGTTTAAATAAACAACACTAGCAGCAACTGTTCTTTTGCACTTTGCATAAGTCTACTAATTCTCTTGATTGTTTCACCTGCTCTGACTGAACTCAAGTTTATCCATATTTTTATAGCAGCAAATGTTTGTTTGTTTTTCTCAGATGCCACATAAATGAAGATAAGAGCTCTTTTAAAAGCTGCAGTTCTGAATTTGTTTTTGGAGAAAACATGGTCGAAAGAATTTTGGTAAGATTTTGGTAAAGGATTCTATTATATGGAAGGTTGTCATTTTACATTTCTGAGACATTAATTAAAATTGAAGTATAATTTTTAACTCCTGGGTTCAAAGGCATACTTTTTTCCCCCTGTAACTGGAAAGAACCTCTTGGGAAGCTGTTAGAATAATAGCCAGGAACCCACAGAGGAAAAGAACTATGTAATTATAACACTATTACTGATGTGAACTTTTAAATAATTCTTTGGCTTACATGAAACCAAGAATACTCAAAGAAAACCCAGAATTATCTGCAAGTGTTAGATAAGCTCAACTGCTAATGATATTTTAATGTAGATATTCAATAACCTTTTTCATTAATGAAATACCTTTAAATCATTTGTCAATTTGTTCTTATTAGCTAACCACCACTCTTCCTTAAAAGCTCCTATATTTGAAATACTGTTTTGTGAGGGAAATCAGAGTGCCTTGCTTGCCTAGGGAAATCCACTTGCTGAGCGGAAGCCCCTATTATTACCATTAGCCTTAATTACGACTGAGCCCTCCCCAGCATGCAGTAGTCACTGCTCTGCCCTCCACAGAGCTTTAATTCCTCAGCAGAACATGATCTACAGTGGGGAAGTACAGCACAGTGAGGGCTGAGGGCCCACTGTGCCTGTACTTCACCTGGTGTATCTTTTTTTTTATACCCTCTCTGCCCTTCACCCAGCCTTAGGATTAGGATACCTTGTATTAGGTGATCAGTTACCCGAAGAATCCCAAGGCTACAGAGAGTTTAAAACCTTTATTTATTTTTTTATTTTATACTAGTTTATTTACAAAATTCTAATGCATTGTTTTCTTTCTAAGGGATCAACGAAAGGAACTTCTAAGGCCAGTTTATGTTCTGATTTTCAGAGCTCTGCCAGTCAGTCACACATATATAAAGCCGAATTTAGTCTAGATTTGACTCAAGATAAATAGGACCCAATGCCAAGAGAAGAATCATAGCTTCTTAGTTTCGAGTCATCCTTTGGTTATTCCCAACATCAAGGTTAATTTCGGCAATCTCAGAGCTGTTGACCCACACACCCTTGGATCTGAATCAGAATAGGTCATCCCTCAAATTAAAGCTCTATATACAGGAATAACTATTACATACTAGAGGAAGTTATGCTGTCTTTGGCCTAGTGGTAATAAGTTGTGCTGCAAGCCCAAAGACACACGGTTCAAATTTACTGGCTGCTACATGGGAGAAGGATGGGCAATCTCCTCCCAACCTCCAGGAGGGTCAGATGAGTCAGTTCCAACTTGAAAGTACTCACAACATGGTGGCTTAGTGGTAAGGAGTTACAATGCCAACCCAAAGGTACACAGTTCAAATTCACTGGCTGCTCTGTAGCAGAAAGATAGACAATCAATTCCTGTGTGATTTATTACCTCTGTAAACTCACTGGAGGGTCAGCTGTGAGTCAGTTCCAACTCCTCTAAGGCAAGGATTTTGAAGCCCCATCTCACACACTTTGGGCCTGAAGGGACTAGTCCTTGGAGAAGTACATCATGTTTCGAATGGTAGAGGGTCAGTGAAGGAGAGGTAAACTCTGGATAAGATGCATTGACACAGTAACTGTGGCATTGGGGGCAAGTGTGTCAGACAGTGAGATTTGCTCAAAATAGGGCAGGGTTCAGGGCTACTGTTCATAGGGTCATTGAGTTGTAGTCAAGTCGACAACACATAACAACAACAATAAGTAGGTAGCTCTGGTGTCCTAGTAGTAAGGAATTGGGCTGCTGACTCAAAGGCACACAGTTCAAATCAGTCAGCTGCTCCATGGGAAAAGATAGGCAGTCAATTCCTGTGCAATTTATTGCTCCTGAAAATCCACTGGAGAGTCAAATATCAATTATTCCCAATTCGATGGAAACAACAACAGACGAACAGAGCCAATGAGAAAGAGATAAATAAAGAGAGGGAAAGAGATACTGATAGACTTATTAAAGGAATTTGTAATCTTAACTGTGGGAGCTGGCAAATCTAAAATCATAGGTCAGATGATAGCTGGAAATTATAACAGTCTTCTAAACCAAAATAAGTTCCAGTAAGACGCTGATTATCTTGAGGCAAAATGTTTTTCTTTAAGGAAACTCAGTTGCTTTCTTTTACGGTCTTAAACTGACAGGGATGAGGTCTATACACTATCTGGGAGCTTTCCTCATTACTTAGAGTCAATTAATTTAAATGTAAATATCTTTGTAGAAACACACACACACACACACACACACACAACCATCTATAAAAATCTTTCTAACCCCCCAAAAAATAATAAAATTTAAAAAAAAATCTTTCTAACCCATGTTTATTGCAATTTTGTTTACAATAGCAAAGAGTTGGAAGCAGCCTAAGGGCCCATCAACAAACGAATGGATAGAGTAGCTGTGGTATA
>NW_006400145.1:1031665-1039860 GCF_000299155.1 Elephantulus edwardii
TTTATCCAGTTTTTTCTGTCATACCCCAATCCTGATGTCAGACCCATTCTACAACAGCGGCATCATGCAGTATTTGTCCCTTTGTGACTGAGATAGTTCACTCAGCATAATGTCCTCTAGGATCACCCATTTTGAATAATATGACATGAGTTCCTTGTCTTTTAAAAAAATATTTTTCTCTCTATCAGCATTCTGCTGTTATTCATAGTATATATTTAGCCAGTAGAGAAGGTCCTCAAGTTGGAAGGTAACAACATATGACTGAAAACATGGCTGAAGAAAAGCTGTCACATCAAAGTTGAGTCTACCTCAATGACCTGGATGCTAAAGTTTTCACCTAATGAAAAATTTTCATTTGCTGATTGATGTGGCATGACTCAGAATTAGGAGAAACAGCTGCAAACATTCATTTTGTAAACTGTAACATGAAATGTACAAAGTATGCATCTAGGAAAATTGGTAGTTGTAAAAAAAACCCAGCAAAAATATTTATATTCTGGACATTAGTTAACTGATATGGACTCATATTGGCTATTTCTAATTTAATAATATTAAGGTTGACTAAGCTGATGATGAAAAACTGAAAAGGAATATTTATCTTCAAAAGGAAAATGTCATATTTGTCTTCAAAAGGAAAATTTCAAGATCTATCCTCAAGTACAATCTGTAGTGACAGAATAATATCCAAATACATATAAGGCCTTTTATATATCTATTAAATTTCCCTAACAACTACTAAGATAGGGACGTCATGCTTAGGAAGGTGGAAGGACAGCATAAGAGAGGAAGACCCTCAAAGAGATTAATTGATTCAGTGACCAGGGTAATGTGGGTAGGTGTGTCGGAGACAATAAGATTGGCACAGGATAGAGGAAGGTATAGGGCTGTTGGACAAAGGATTGTTATGAGTTGCAGGCAACTCAACAGCACATAACAACAACAACAACTACTACTACTACTATTAAACTCAAAGATGAAAAAGTTTATAATTTCTACAAATATTTACAGTGTGAAGTTGATCAAACATGCAATCAAAATGCATTGAAAATGATAATTGGTAATTATAATGCAAAAGAAAATAAAGGCAAAGGATGCATAGTTGGAAAATATGGCATTGGTGACAGAAATGAAGGCAAAGACTGTATGACAAAATGTTGTACTACCAACAACTTATTCATCACAAGCACCTTTTAGAAGAAATTGAAACAGTTGGTCTGGTGTTAAGAATCTCCACAGCAATCCCAAAAGTGTGTGGTGCAAACCCCCTAGCTGCTCTGTGGGAGATGGATGGACAATCTTCTCCCATGTGATTTACTGCCTCTGTAAAGCCCCATGATGTCAGCTATGGGTCAGTTTCAACTTAACAGCACACAGCAATAAACAGCATTATACATAGGCTTCATCAGAAGGAATATGTGGAAAACAAATCAACTACATCTGTAGAAAGAGGTAGTAGAGAACCTCAACACCATCAGTCAGTACTGAATATGGAACAGACCGTCAGATGTTCATATGCAAGTTCAAATTGAAACTGAAGGAAATTAATGCAAGGCCAGGAGAGCCAAAATACAATCTTGAATTTTGCCCTTCTGAATTTAGAATCAATCTCAATAATAGATTTGATGCACTGAGCACTCACAAATGAGGTCAGATAAGTTGTGGAATGAAATTAAGAACATTATACATGGAGAAAGCAAAAGACATTAAAAATAACTGGAAATAAAGAGAAGAAAAAAATGTTGTCAGATAAGACTCTGAAACTTGCTTTAGAACATAGAGAAGCTTAAAGAAAAAGGAAGAAATGATGAAGTAAGAGACCTTAATAGAAGATTTCAAAGGGTAGTTTGAGAATACAAAACAAAGTATTACAGTGAAATATGAGAAAAAATTGAAGTTAGAAAGACAATAGCACAGAACATGCTTAACATTTTTCAAGCTGAAAGAACTGAAGAAGAAATAATAAGCCTTGAGTTGCACCATTGAAGGACTATACAGACAAAATTTTGAATGGTGCAGGCAAGACCAAAAGAAGATGGGAGGAATGTGTAGTCAATCTACCAGAAAGAATTGGTCAATGTACAATCATTCCAAGAAGTAATAAATAACAGAGAACCAATGATATTGAAGAAGGAAGTCCAAACTGCACTGTAAACATCAGCAAAAAAAAAAAATAAGTTTACAGGTATTAACAGAATACCAATGTAGGTGTTTCAGTAACAGATGTAACCTTGGATGTGTTCATTTGCCCATGTGAAAAAATTTGGAAGATAGATAGCTGGTCAACTGACTGGAAGAGGTTCATATTTGTGATCATTTCAAAAACAGATGATACAGCAAGATGCCAATATTGTCAAACAATTTCACTTTGAGCTGTGGTACTGGAGTATTGACTTATACCATGGACTGCCAAGAGAACAAACAGGTTCATCCTAAAGAGGGTGAGACCAGGCTGCTCCACGGAGGCAAGGATTCTGAGACTTCATCTGACTTACTTTGTGCATGTTGCAAGGAGAGACCAGTCCTTGGAGAGAGAATCATGTTCAGTAGGGTGGACATAGGGAGACCATTGATGAAGTGGGTTGATACAGTGGCTGGGGTAATAGGGGTAGGTGTGTCAGAGACAGTAAAGTTGGCACAGCACAGAGCAGGATTCAGGGCTATTGTACATAGGGTCGCTATGAGTCACAGGTGACTAGACAACATATAAAAGCAACAAACAATCATTAGTACCACACATTATTAAAATCTTGTTGAAGATTTTTCAGAAACAGGTAGTGCAGTACATAGAATTGTCAGGAATTCAAGACGGATTCAGAAGAGGCTACAGAATGAAGGGTATCATTGCTGATGTCATATGGATCATAACTAAAAGCAGAGAATATTAGAAAGACAACTAGTGTTTTATTTGCTATGTTAATGCATTTGAATATGTGGATCATAATAAATTATTAATAGTATTAATAAGAATGGAAACTCTTGATTGTTCTCATGCAGAATCTGTACATCGAAAAGTAGTTGTTTAAACAGAACAGAATACTATAAGTTTAAAATCAGGAAAAGTGGTGGTCAGTTTTATCTTTTCACCATACATATTAACTCAATAAGGGAGCTCTGGTGGCATAGTGGAAAGGAATTGTGCTGCAAATGCAAAGGTTCAATGTTTGAACCCACCAACTGCACCATGGTAGAAAATAGTGTATCTCCTCCTAATGGATTAACTGCCTCTGAAAACCCACTGGAGGGTCAAATATGGGTCAGTTCTGACTGGCTGGTACCCAACGGCAAAAACTACATTCAATCAGTATGCTGAGCAAACAGATTAAGAAGATGAGCTACAGTTTAAGAAGATAAATGCAACATCAAGATTAAGAGGAGATTCAACAACCTGCTGTATGCAGACGACACAACCTTGGGGAAAACAAAGATAACTTATTAATCATGAAGCTTAAGACTGAAAAAGAAAGTAAACCAAAATTCTCATACCTGGACCATGACAAAGTAGAAAAGACTGCATTTGTTAAAGATTTCCTTTTACTTAGATCCACAATCAACACCCTTGGAAGCTGCAGTCAAGATCAAAAGCCATTGCATTGGGTAAATCTGCAGTTAAGGATGTCTATAAAGTGCTAAAGAGCAAGGATGTCTGTCTAAAGACTAAGGTACACCTGATATTGTCAAATTATATTTTCAAATGTTTCATATGCATGTGAAATGTGGGTAATGAATAAGGAAAGCTGGAAAGAATTGGCGCCTTTAAACCGTGGTGTTGGCAAAGAATACTAAATTTCATGTGGACTGCCAAAAGACCTGTCAAATCTGTCAAAGCAGTGCAACCAGAATGCTTCTTAGCAGCAAGGAAAGTGAGATTCTGTCTCACATATTTTGGGAGAAGGACAGTATGCTTTGAAAAGTGAAAGGTTGATGAAAAAAAGGAGACCCTCAATGAAATGGAATGAACATTGGAGATTGTGAAGATGGCACAGGATGAAGCAGGGTTTCTTTATCAGGTATAGGGTCACTGTGAATTGGAGGCAACATAAGGACAGCTAGCTACAACATCTCTCCCAATTTTAATGGATTATCTTGACATTTAGTTAAGTAAGTGAAAGGATTTGTAATTCCTAATGAAAAAGATGTAAGTGCTTAAGTGCCTAAGCACTATTTGTCTTAATTCTCCCTGTTCTGCAGGTGGTACACATTATCATGAATGGTGTGGCAATTATGCATTACTTTTTTAAAAAGAGAAAGACTTTGATTCAACACAGTTGCAGAGTTCAGCCTTAGAAGCAACTATTGACAAAAATTGTCATGAAGGAAAATAGAGGATTCTTTCTAAAAAGATGTTCTTTAATATATTTAGTGTGTTCTTAGGACAACATGTTCCCAACATGAAATGGATAGCAAGTATGAATGTTGGGCATATACTTTGAAACAAGTAGACTACACCTCTGTATAGTGTGATTTTATTCAATTAGGGTAGCTCTGGTGGCCTAGGAGCTACCAACCCAAAGGGATGCAGTTTAAATCCATTAGCTACTCTGCAGGAGAAGGTTGTGCAATCTCCTCCTATGTGATTTGTTGTCGTTGTGTTATTATGTGCTGTCGAGTTATGAATGACAGATCTCAACGCTGGCCTTTCCTGTGCCTTTCTCACACTTCCTGATGTACTAGAGCCCATTGTGGCAGTCACCGCATCAATGTATCTGGTTGGATAGTATATAACAACAGTTGTACAAGGGCATGAAACAAAGGTTACCTTTAGGTCACAAGAATATCTCCCTTTGTTGCTGGGACTTGATCCTTCCTAAAATATACTGGTGGGAATTAGTCATGTTTTCTGAGGATTAGGACCAAAGATTCACTAACAATAAGAAAAGTCTCTTATTCAGCATCTAGAGAGCACAGAGCAAAATCATAGCTGAGTTTATCTATCATGTTGAAACGGAAAGCAAAAAAATATACTTTGGCTCAATCAAATATGGGAATGAAATGAAATAATAAGTCTTTCCCCTTCACCCTAGGGTATTAAAAAAGTCAGCCAGTCTCAATGTGAAAGTGAGTCATACACAATGGGCCAACCAGTCAATTCTGCTCTAACATCAACTATCAACTCTCCAAATTCAAGTAAGATGTATTTCACTTGTGAAAATATTTTTTTCTATTAACTTGTTGCCTATTTTTCATGTCATTTGATCAATATTTATAAACTTGAAAAATGAGTTACCCAGTGTTTTCAATCTTTTGGTAAAGACTGGCACACGTAAAAATGGTTTCATGACTTAAAGTCTGTTTTAATTTAATCACACAGAAAATCAATAATGAAATTCTACCTAAACTTGAATCCTTTTTTTTTAAAAAAAAAAAAATGCTCATTGTTATAAACTCATAAGAAGACATGCATGATAACAGGAGCAACAAAAAGATCTTTTACTGTAGGGGAAACAAACAAGCGATCTTTCTGTTTTTTTCTCTCCATTTTGTCTTAGGAATTGATTCTATTAAAAATATATCCCTAATTGAATCAGCTGCTGCTTTCTCTTCCACACCAACACCAAAATGCTTGCTGGAGAAAATTGATGTTATTACAGGAGAAGAAGCAGAATATAATGTGTTAAAGGTTTGTAATAAGCCATTTCTTGCACTGGTACAAGCATGTACAAACATGGAGTAAAATTACCATCAGCAGAAATACCTTTGAAATTGAAGACAGAAGTACAGTTCTCATAAAGACTTGGTTGCTTATGCAGCATTATTGGAACTTTAGAAATATTAAGCCAATATTTTGCTACATTCTTATATGCTTCTGTGTAATTATAAGGAAAAGGAGTTGTTCACAACTTTTTATTCATCTCTTATAACAGAGTGTCAAGAAGCTCATCTTAAAATAATTTCAAATCTATATTTTATACTTTCCATACCTACTCTTATTATCAATGCTATTATCACAGGATTTAAAAATTCTTATGTTGTTATTGTTATTGTTATTTTTAAATGTCATTAAGTCAAGTATGACTGATGGTGACCCAGTGAACAAAAGACCTGAAACCTGTTCTATAACAATCATCATTTCTCTATGTTCATAGAATTCCCAGAGACATGTGGTTTAGGAAGTGGATGCTACTCCTGCTTCCAAACCTGAATCAATCTGGGAGCTCCACCAAACACTGTCCACAATGGGTAAACTTTATGGTGTTTGAAACACTTATGGCGCAGCATTCAGCATCACAGCAAACCCAAGTTACTTCAGTAGAGAAAATACTGTCCTTCTCTTTTTATTTTCTAACTCTAGCTCTTTCCACATTTTCTTATAATGCTTTTGTTCTGGAATCCTATTCTTCTCAATGTTATTTATCATTTATTATGGTCCACAGAGTCAAATGCTTTTAAGTAAAACACAAGTAAATATCTTTCCAACATTCTCAATTTTCTGCCATGACTCATCTGACATCAGCAATGATTTCCCTAATTCCATAGTATCTTCTGAATCCAGCTTGAATTTCTGGCAGTTCCTTGTCTATATACTATTCCAGTTATTTTTTAATAATTTACTTCTCTACTTAGATGTGGTGCTGGAGAAGAGTGTTGAATATATCATGGACTGCTAGGAGAAAAATAGGTTTGTCCTGGAGAGGGTGAAGCTTGGAGTCAAGGATTCTGAAGCTTCGTCTGACATACTTTGGGCATGCAAGGAGGGACTGGTCCTTGGAGAGGGACATCATGTTTGGCAGAGTGGAGGGACAGCGCAGGAGAGGAAGACTCTCGATGAGAAGGATTGATTCAGTGATTGGGGTAGTGGACGTGGGTGTGTTGGAGACAGGTTGACACAGGATAGAGCAGGGTTTTAGGGCTCTTATGCATATGGTCACTATGAGTCACAAGCGACTAGACTGACTGCACCTATCAACAATTTAGGGAAAATATTATTGTTTTCTTTCACTGATAGTTCTCCATCTTATACAATTTCTGACTTTCCCAGGCATTACTCTAGTTACAACATGACCTAAAGAACAGAAAATGGTACATGGGGACAAAGGACAGTGAGCATCTCTTTGAAAGAGCAAGGGAGATTGAGAATATTATAACCTCTACATCCTCCAGAGCAGAAAGCAAATAAAGAGACCATAGCCCAGCCCCATGGTGCCTTTAGAATGAACTACACACCAGCAGCAAGACGTTTGTTTATTCATAGCTGACTCACAGACTTTACTCATAATTGTGATACCAAGAATGTGGTTTATTAGGGAAATAAGATGGAGAGTGTGGGCGGCAAAGAATATTACCCAGTGTACATCCAGGTTTAGCTCAGAAGTTCCGAAGCACAATTTTCAGTTCCTCAGTTAGTCCAGGCTTAGGAGTCAGCTTTTCCTTCTTCTCATCCAACAAAAACAGCAAAAACCTTTAACTGTGGTCTCTATCTTGGGCCTCCTTTGGTTACTCTTTGTCAGAGTTTAACCACAGCAATACCACAGTCTTTCTGCCATCATCACCATGGTCTTGCCAATAGGTTCTTGCTTTCACTAGGGTCTTGCTTCAGTCTCTCTCAAATCTTGCTGCTCAGTGTGGGAAACACACTCTCTGTTATCCTAGTCCCACAGCTGTTGATGATTTCCAAGGCCATGTGTCTGCACTTAGGTAACTGGAAACCAGAGGGGCTAAGGTAATGGCTAAAAAAGCCCACACTATAAACACTATAAACATCTTCTATTTACAGTAATTACAACAACATTTTTCCACAAGGCATTAATTTCTCTTTGTCTTTCTCCATCTGCTTCTACTCCAAGCTTTCTCTATTTCTTTTCACTTCTCCCTTAATCTGACATCTGTACTCTAAACAATTGTCTCTCAAAATATAAAAAAGTATAACTCTCAGATGAGATTAATCCTAGCCTTACTGACATAAATGACAGAGATGAGGCTCTAGGTGTTATCAAGGTGATTCACATACGTAATAAAATCTGAAAAACATGGATACATATTAAGTTATAGTAGTGCACTCAGTGTTATCATATCCTAATTCTCATACTTGAATTTTTAAAAATATGGAGAGAGTTCCATTATGCTTTTATTTTAAATAAGATTAGATATCTCAAATAACACAAAGCTTAATACATTGTATTGCTGTTGTTGGTTGAGTGGACTACAACTCATAGTAACCTTACGAATAACAGATCTGAACATTGCCATATCCTGTGGCA
>NW_006400145.1:1039960-1041356 GCF_000299155.1 Elephantulus edwardii
AGAATTAAGGTTGCATAGAGAAGTGTACTCGGGGTGGGGGTTGGGGGGAAGGGACATGGGAATTGTATACTAAAGAAGGAATTTTTTTTCTTTTTTTTTTTTCTCTCTTCGGAGGGGGAAGCGAATTGGTGGGGAGGGATGGGCAGGGAGAAAATTGCGGCAATGAAGGAATGAAAATCCAAAACCTCTGTAAAAAAAAATAAATAAATAACTGTCAAGATATTTTTGCTGTATGTCAAAAGTATTTTAACAGCTGTCTTTCATATTTTTACTACTTTTGTGGTATGTTTTTAATCTTTTTATATTAAGATTTATTATTTTTGTGATAAAAAAGTCTTTCTAGCAAAATCTAGATTAGTATTTAACTAAAGAAAAGGAGCAAATAATTCCAGAATCTGGACTATATGAAGAAGAATGTGACATCAGAATTACAAGATGTTATACAGATGATGTAATCTTGCTTTTAGTAAGTGAGGAGGACTTGAAGCACTTATAGCAGAAGATCAAAGACTACAGCCTTCAGCATGGATTACATCTCAAGATCAAGAAAACAAAAATCACCATTGAACAAATAGGCACCATCATGACAAATGGATAAAATATTTGAAGTTGTCAATGATTTTATTTTACTTGGATCTACAATCAACACCCACGGTAGCTTCAGTGAAGAAAGAAAGACGTGTTGCATTGAGAAAATCTGCTTTCAAAACCTCTCCTAAGTGTTAAAGAGCATGGATGTCAGTTTAAAAACTAAGGTATGCAACCCTTTACCACTAAGTCTTAGAATAGCCAAACTGGCACAAATTTAAAGATGATGAGGTAAAGAGATAACTTGAATTGTCTTGTAAACCTTTAAACCAAAATATTGTATCCTGATTACTGACCATGTACTTATAGAGTGAGTAACTATACTTCCTGTGCCTTAGTTTTTATTTACTGTTAAGGAAATCAGCCCATATGAAAAAAGAAGTTTGTTAACAATATATTTATATCATTGTTAGGTTTCTTTTTTTATAAGAGGTTGGCTTTTTAGAATAAAAGAAAAAGCTACATAGTTAAATAAAAAGTTGGACAATTAATGGGGATAATGGAAAATGAATTGATGCCTTTGATTTGTGGTATTGGAGAAGAGTGCTGAATATCCCATGAGCTTCCAAAAGAACAAACAAACCTGTCTTTTTTTTTCTCAATCTTTTTTTTTTTACTAAATTTTATTAGTTTTAATGAACATTTACAGAGATTTTGGGTTTTCATTCATTCATTGTTGCACCGTTTTCTCCACCCTCATTCCCAGTTGGTTCTTCTTTCCCCCCACCCCCAATGTCTGTTTTAATTGTCCAATTGCCACAGTGCTTGTCAAAGCCAGTTCTGATTAATCTCCTTTGTCAGTGTGTCC
>NW_006400145.1:1046674-1048052 GCF_000299155.1 Elephantulus edwardii
AATCTTCAGTAAAATCTTGCTTGCATGTGAAATCAGTGAGATTGTTTTGTAGTTTCCTCATTCTGTTGGGTTACCTTTCTTTGGGATAGGAACAAATATAGATCTCTTCTTCCCACTAGCATAGGTTAATCTGATAAAAGGACAAACAGAAACATGTAATATCATAAGAAATCATTTACTTTGGAAAAATTTCTGTATATTTGACATATTTTTAAATTATCATCTAGATCAACTGCAAGCTTTTTATATTCAACAACACAACACAATCCTGGATTGAAAGAGGCAGAGGAGTTTTAAGGTTGAACGACACGGCACGCAGTGAGTGTGGAACCCTACAGTCAAGACTAAGTAAGGAATTAAGCTCATTTTGTCAAGTAAGCCTCAATTTCTCATGGTCAAATTTCCAATATGGATATTCATCACTTTCTGGTGATGTGTCATAACCTACATCAGTAAATCAAACTGTTGAAAACACTGTTGTTTCTAATTGCATTTCCAACACAAAAGTAGCTGTTCGAATCCATCAACTGCTCCTTGGGAGAAAGATGGGCAATTTCCCTGTGATTTACTGCTTCTGGAACCCCTCTGGAGGGTCAGCTATGAATCGATTCCAACTTGATGGTACACAACAATAACAACAATATGCTACAGAGACTTTCCATTTAAAGTGAACTGTAACATCATGTTACAGAGTTCCTGTTCTAGCTCTATCATCTACTAACTGAAACCTTGGATAAATTATTTCATCTTTATTTCTGCCCTACACACACACTGCTGTCATGTAATTTCAAATCAGGTGACCCTCCATTGAGTTTCCAAGACGGTAAATCTTTAAAGGAAGAGACTGGCCATTTTTTTCCTCACAGAGTTGTTGGAGAGATTTGGATTGCTTTCCTTTTCATAAGCACAAAAGCACCAACATGTACAATATTATGCCACTGGGAGTTCTTCTCTTTGCCCTTGTTGTATAAATTTTAAATGGGAACATAAGGAATTCATGACTCATTGAATAAATATGAGAATTCACGAGCTAATGCATGTAATGACAGAGCCCAGAACATACCTAATCACTTATCTCGTTATCATTTAAAGGAATCTGATGCAAATTCTTTTGTCAACTGAACACATGCTACATACTGTATTTCTGACCTTTTAAATTCGGTATAGGAGTTGAGATAACAATCAGTTTCTATGGGGAAAAGTTGTACTGTGATTGAATTGTGTGGGCAAAGAGAGGGTGAAAAACAGAAGTAAATCAAATTGAAAGGCAAGGAGGCTTATCATCCAAAAATATTTGGGGAGCATTATTTAAAGGCCAACTAGGAAATGAGCACAGGCATATATCTGGATGGGGTGTCCATGGTTAGAGGGCAGTACA
>NW_006400145.1:1048152-1053054 GCF_000299155.1 Elephantulus edwardii
TGAATGAATGGAATCCCAAAATCTCTGTAGATGTTCATTGAAATGAAAAATAAACAACCTAAATTTAAAAAAAAAAAGTGGCCACTGGTCCAAGTTGGATTCAGGAATATGAATATTTGTTGATTTTCAGGTATCAAGCTGAAAAAAACAGGTAAAGAATAGAATTTAGACTAGGAGAATAGGGACATTGTTTTCATTCCTGCAATGAACAAATACATTTCTAAATAACTTACCCAAGTATTAGTTCTGAGGCAACTGCTATTTGTTCCCTGTTGTAGTTTAATTCTACAAACTCCCACTGCCAAAAACAAACAAAAAAACAGTAAAATCCCAGGACATTTGTTTCCCCTTTATATTATGTGGGTAATACATGTTCATTGTAGGAAACAGAAAATATGAATAAGTAAATAAAGAAGAAAAATAAAATCACTCATATGCCTACATTGCTGGAATCGGCTGAAGCTAGTAACATTTGTATAAAAGTATTAAAAGGGAAGGGGAGGAGCGATGGGAAACCACAAAATTGCAGTTTGGTGAGTGCAGGGAGGAGGTGAAGGAATTAGGAAAGATCCAGTGGGGACCTGAAAAGACAGTAATAGTGGGAATAGATGAATGGTGATTAACTTTATAAAACACAATGTATGGGAATGATGGTAAACACACTGGGAATGAAGAAATGTGTGATCACAATGTATATGAGTGAAACACAATATATACGACTTTTATATGCAAGCCATACAAAAGAAGAATTTTAAAAACATATTCTTTTGGACATTGTTCTCTGAATACTTAAGTATGCAAGCATATTGTAAAATCTGTGATTCAAGATATTTATATTGCTTTATAACCTAATTTTTGCATAATATCACCATGATCATCTTTATACATTAAGATCTACAATATTTTAATGGTTGTTACCATCTCTAAATTGGCTATACTCTAATATATTCAAATAATCTCATATCTTGAACACAAGTATTTTGGTATCAATTTTACTGACTGCCAACAATTATTCTTAGATAAATATTCTTCAAATCACTAGATATTTTTTAAAGGAGTTCTATGATTCACTTGCACATGCTGTAAAACCTCTATCCTTTTTAATAAAATTATAGTATTATTAGTAAAATTATAAATTTTGCATTTAAGCCAAATGAGATCCTCCAACTTGATAAAGTTGCACATTTTCCTCCCTGCCTCCTCTTCCCCCCAGTTCACTATTTTCTTTGGAAAAAAAGTTCTTTCATTAATTGTTATAAAGACCACTTTACTATGCAGCTCTTATTCTGGACTCCTGTTATGCCAATATTACCTAATCATATATTCCTTTTATATAGTTCTGTCCCTTGTTTGTTTCAATGCCATGTACATTATTTATCCCCTCTTTGCTTACTTTCCCCCTCCACCCTCCATGTCAGTCCTGTTTTATAACATTGGCATTATTTTTAAGGCATAATCCAATCAACTTACAATGTAATAGTGGAGATACAGTTTGAACAACTGCAAGATTTACTTTGTTATAAAAAAGTGGAAAACACCTCTGGAAGAGCGAGGCCTCTGCTGTTTGGGAGTCTAATATATTCACCTCCCCATTGCAGTTATGCGCAATCAAGGCAGCCTGAGGCTCATTCTCAACAGTAAACTCTTTGTACAAATGGATATGCAAAGGGCAAACCACAAAAACTTACAGATAGCAGCAACTGATTTAGAAGACTACAGCATCAAACTATTTTTAATTCAGGTAAGTAAAAAATTTCTGTGGTGGAGGATTTTCCTTACAGTATTTATAAGCTCTCTGCTAAAGGGTAAGTCTATTCGGCCCTCGAGCTATGCTCTAGTACACAGCAGTGCCATGCAGCTTCCAAGGGTGATCGCTTGATGGAAGCAGACTGCCACATCCTTCTTCCCGGGAGCAGCTGACAGAGTCAATCTATGACCTTTCAGTAGCAGCTATCTGAGGACTTCACTGTGCCACCAGCATTCCTACTATATTGATATGTCTCTGCAGTTACCAACTTGTTTATTTCCTCTTATTACATAACCATTGACAATATACCAGCCATTCATCATGACTGTTTTCAGTTTATTACAAAAATCTAAATTTTATATGAGTTCCAGAAATTAACATGAAATCAATAGCAATCAAATAAGACTCATTCCAAGCAATTTGTAAATGCTGAGAAACTTCTACCTTTATTCTTTAGTGATGAAATTATGCCAACACTCTTACTAAGTTACTGAAGTGCCTGTTGTCAGGAATGGCTCCCAGGAGTGGGTCATGAAAGCCATAGCCTGATGCTTATACTCATGCTGAGACAGAGAAGGCTTTGAGATCACTGGAAAGGAACCAGTGAGAAATGGAAAAACACAGGGCCAGGAAGTTAAACCAGCCAGTCCAAGGGATAACAGCAAATTCCAATTCTGGGCATGAGTCAGTCTCCAAGGTAACAGGTTGGGAGCCCGGCGTTAGCTGTTCTCTGCAGCAGGAATGCTTGACCTGAAATGCAAGACTCAGACACAGAGACAGAGCTGGAAGGAATGAGGCCAAAAAGGGGGGGAAAAGAAAAAACAGAAAAGGCTTCAGAAGACTGTGTACCCTAGCGATTTAGGGGAAATGTGACAACTCAAATAAAAGGCTCCCATAAAGTTGAAAAATGGACATAAATAAAAACCAAAAATGTCAAAAATGTTATTACCTATCAATAAGTATACTGTTAGGTGATGTTGGTAATTAAAATGTTAAGTGTTAAGATCATGTCCAGCACTCTTTGCTGTTTGTAAGATAATATTTGCTGTTCTGCCAGGCTAGGCTACCAGTGGTTTTGAGTGAGTAAAGCAGCCTGCTAGAGGCGGAGACTATTAGCCATGATTATTCTCTGATGTTCAATACTTGACCTATGCTGATACAGATATATTCTCTCTCGGCCTATGGCAAGATGCTGCACTGTAATCCCAAAGGCATGTGCTTCACATCCACCAGCTGCTCCATAGGAGAAAGATGTGCAATCTCCTCTTGTGCAATTAACTGCCTCTGAAAACCCACTGGAGGGTCAGTTGTGGATCCACTCAGACTCGACAGTACACAACAACAACAACATCATCATTATTGTTATCAAGTCAAAGCTGACTCTATCTCCCTTGGAGTCACTGATAGATTTGAACCACCAAAGAGGTTATATCTTTGGAGTATCAGTGCAACTCCCTAAGCCCTATGCCACCAGAGCTCCACATATATATTTGGAAAAATAGAGAGATGAACTGACACAATGACTGTGACAATGAAGCTGAGCATGATGGAGATTGTGAGAATGGCTCAAGATAGGGCAAGGCTTAGATCTTTTGAGGGAGTTACTATGATTTGTAGTTAACTTGACAGTCTTTGTTGTTGTTAGACAATGATATAAATACATAAAAAGTATATATGGCAGACCATATATAAAATAGAGGCAAACAAATCAGATGCAAAAAAATGCAAAATTCTATGCTATTTATTATTATTATTTATTATTATTTTGGTCTTAGATCTAGCATATATTTTCAGCTTCGTGTAGGAGATCCAGTTTTGACTCCTTAACAAAAAGCACTTAGTATTAAACCAGCATCCACCTGTGAGTGAAAACCTATGTATGAACAGTTTTCATTCTAGCTTCTACACTAAGATAGTCTAAGAAGAAAGGCCTGGGTATCTACCCCTGAAAACCAGCTAGTGATAATACTACAGATTACAAATGTCTAATTCAAAACCAACTTGAAGATGGCACTGGGCTAGGGAGTATTTTGCTTTTTGTTCACACAGTCAAAATGAACTGGATGCCAACTCAACAGCAGTGAACAAAACACTTATGTATGTGTGGTTTTGCATGTATCTTTATGTGTCAATATGTATATAGATGGCATGAATGGAGTAAAAGCTTTTCATTTGTCCATGTGCCATGACTCAAAATGAGGAGAAACAGTAGCAAGTATCCATTAGTAAATGGAACATGGAATCTAGGAAAAAGAGTTGTCCAAATGAAATGTAAAACATCAAGTTTGATACCTAGGCACGTTGGTGGTAGTAGGTGTGCCATTGAGTTGGAAGAGGAGACTGCCTATACTTCTGCTTCAGAGCTCACACGGAAGAAGATTGCCCATCCTTCTCCCACAAAGCAGCTAGTGGCCTCAAACTGCATTTATTTCGGATTGTAGCACAGCATCTTGCCAGTAGGCCACCAGGGCTCCACATCTACATATAAGAAGATGTAAAAATATTACTATTATTCAAATATATACACCAATCATTTATAGATGAAGAAAATGAGAATTTCTACCAACTTCTGCAATCTAAAACAGACCAAACATGTAATAAAAATGCATTAATAAGATGTTTGGAATAAAAACATTGGAATATTCAGTCATTATTTAAAATTCATTTCATTCACTGCACCAAATCCATTCTCGAGATGGATTCTAAATTCAGGTAGATAATACTTATAGTCATATGTAGGCTCTTGTGGACAAGAAGAAGGACAAGTATGGGGAAATATGAGTTGGTAAAAACAAGAGGCCAGAGATTGCACGATAGAATTTTGTACTCCCAATGACTTACTCAAAGCAGACACCTTTTTCAGAAAATCTAAATGGTAACTATACATGAAGGCCTTGCCTGATGGAATACACAGGAATCAAACTGACTACATCTATACAAAGAGACAGTGGAGAAGCTGTGTCACAATCAGATGGAAAAGACCCTCAATTGTATCTATGCAAGTTCAACCTGAAGCTGAAGAAAATTAAAACAAGTCCACAAGAGCCTAGATATGACTTTGAGTATGTCGTTGTTGCTATGTGCCACTGAATTGCTGGCAACTCATAGTGACCCTAAGTACAATAGCCCTAAACCCTGCTCTTTCCTGTGCCAAT
>NW_006400145.1:1056669-1057689 GCF_000299155.1 Elephantulus edwardii
CAAAAGACATTGGATAGCATACACGGTCATTATACTAAAAAGAATTGGTTGACATTGAACCATTTCAGGAAGTAGCATCTGATAAAGAACTAATGCTAGTGAAGAAAGGAGACTAAGCTTCACTGAAGGCATTGGAAAAAAAAAGCCAATGAATTTACAGAATAGCACTTTAGGTGTTTCTACAATGCAGCCTTGGACATGTTTACTCGTCTATTGCAAGAAAGAAGAAAGACAGCTGTGTGGCCAGCCAGTTGGAAGGTATACATATTTTTTGCCCATTCCACAAGAAAGGTGATCCAACAGAATTCAGATATTATCAAATTATCTCATTGTTATCACATGCAAATAAAATCTTGCTGAAGATCATTTAAAAATGACTGGAGTAGTACACAGACAGAAGACTGCCTAAAATTCAACCTACAGTCACAAGAGGCCATGCATTTTGGGGTATCATTGTTGATGTCAGATGGATCTTGGCTGAAAGCAGAGAATTTCAGAAAGATGTTTATTTGTGTCTAATTGATTATGCATAGGCATATGATTGTGTAGATCATACTAAATGATGGATATCATTGAGAGATATGAGAATTCAAGAACACTTACGTGTGCTCGTGCAGTATCTGTAAATAGTCCAAGAAGCAGTTATTCAAACAGAACAAGGGATACTGCAGGTTTACAATCAGGAAATTATGTGACAGGGTTGTATCTATGTTGTTGTTCAGCCTTGAACCCTATTCTGTAACGTGCCAATCTCACTGTCTCCAACACACCTACCCCCTTTGCCCCAGTCACTGAATCAATCCACCCCCTAGAAGGTCTTCCCCTCCTGCGATGCCCCTCCACCCTCCCAAGAATGATGTCCCTCTCCAAGTACTTGTCCCTCCTTGCAACATATCCAAAGTATGTCAGACAAAGCTTCAGAATCCTTGCCTCCAAAGAGCAGCCCGGTTTAGCCCTCTCCAGGATGAACCTGTTTGTTTTCTTAGCAGTCCATGGTACATTCAGTACTCTTCTCCAACA
>NW_006400145.1:1058084-1064191 GCF_000299155.1 Elephantulus edwardii
ATGACTCTTCCACCAATTCAATATGTATGTTGAGCAAAAAGTACAAGTATCTGGCCTATATGTAGTAGAACGTGGCAGCATTAGGAGGACGATAAAGGAAAACTCATCAACAGCCTGCAGTATTCAGGTTGTACAACCTTGCTTAGTGAATGTGAAGAGCACTTGGAGTAGTTCCTAAAGAAAATTAAAGGCTATGGCCAGTATGAATCACATGTCAGCATAAAGAAAACAAAAATCTAAACAACTGATCCAGGAGGCAACATTATTATAAAAAGAAAAAAGATTGAGATCAAGGATTTGATTTTACTTTGATCCACAATCAAACCTATGAAAGCAGTAGTCAAGAAAGTAAACATTGTTAGGCAAATCTGTGGCCAAGGACCTCTTGAAAGTTAAGAGTAAAGATGTCATTCTAAAGACAAAAGTGTGTCTGACCCAAGTTATGGTATTTTCCATTCCTTAATATACATAAGAAAGTTGGACAATGAACAAAGAAAATCAAAGAAAAATTAATTCCTTTGAATTGTGGTGTTGGCAAAGGGGACTGAACATAGTGTGCAATGACAAAAAAAGAACAAGTTTCTCTTGGTAGAAGTATAGCTAAGAGCAGTTAAGAGAGTGGGTCTTTGTCTCCACTATTGTTGTTGTTAGGTACCACCAACTTGAGCATGATACACAGAGACCCTTGAAAAGCAGATGTAAACCCTGTCTAATTCCATGCCATCTGAACCATCACTGACATACTTGGTTTCATTGTAGCAGTCACTGTATCAGTCCACTTCATCGAAGGCCTTCTTCTCATTCACTGACCCTCCATCTTTCAGAACATGATGTTCCTTTCCAAGGATTAGTACCTCCTAATATGCTCAACGTATATAAGATGAAGCTTCACAATCCTTGCTTCTAAGGAGCAATTGAGTTGTACTTTCTCCAAGACATACCTACTTGTACTTTTTTTTTTTAAATGAAAAATAAAATTTTATGTTATACTGGTTTACTTAGAAAGTTCGTATACATTGTTTTTCACATTGGATCTTTCACATTTCCTTTACCCAGCCCTCCCTCCACCCATCAAATTGTACTGTCCTATGATTAACCCCCTGCTTTTGGGCATATTCTCAAGAGGAGCCAGCCCCTGGGAAAGGGCATCTTGCTTAGAATGGTAGAGGTTCAGCAAAGGGTAGGAGTACCCTCAACGAGACACAATGGCATAGTGACTGCAATAATGAGGTTCAGCACAGCAGAGGCTGTGAGAACGTGCAGGACTGCGTAGGGCTTTATTGTATCGCATATAGCATTGCTATAAGTCCAAGTTGACTCCAGGGCCCATAAACAGGACACCTTATGTGTATGTGCCAGTGGAGAAATCGATACATACCCAGACAGATTAAACTCTACTGCGCATGCTGGATGGCCTTCAGGCAAGTTATTTGACCTTGCTCAATCTCCTTTTACTTATCTAGAAAATAAAATCAAGATAATAATAATTGTGCTTTATAAGGTTAGAAAGACTACCTAATATTTTATAATGGAATCCATATTTATAAGTTTCTTTTCATTTGTCAATGTTAATGGGTTTTTCATGTCATGTATTTATTCTTCAAGAGCTATTTTAGTGGCTGAAAAGAAATACATTCCATTTTGTACAATCATTTATTACACTAATCTCCTTTTATAAAGTATATAAACAACTTACTGAATAAACTGTATTATAAACAAAATTTAAGCCCTCATAGTTCAACTTTCAGCCAAGCAATGGACAGGCTTATACAGCGACCAAGAACAGCAGAGAGGCATACAAGGAAAAAAAAATAAGCTATGACAAATTCTTTATGTACATGGATGCTAGTTGGCATCCGTGGGAAAACTTTTAGACTTGCCTTGTCAAATTTCTCTCCAGAAAGACTGAATCAACGCTCTCAGAACTTTTTGATGCCTCTTACTGGCCTTTATACTTATTTAAAGCATTGCCAATTTGTTATTCAAAATATGTATAATTTTTATTTTATTTTCAATTTCTTAATATGGACAAATGAAGCACATTGACTGATCAAAGGCATATTTCACATTTAAACTGAGCGAAAGTTGCAATAAAGTATTTTCTTTTCAATTGTACTCTTTCCACATTTGTTCTTAATGTAGACAATAAATAAGAAAAACCATTCAATGTAAATGAATCAAACTATTTAAGCGTTAACCAATAATCGCTCTGCATTATTTAACACCATGTGAAAAAGATAAATGGTTTATTTCTAATTAGAAATTTGTCCTTTTTTTACCCCAAACATAACATAGGATAACTTAAGAATATTAAAATAAAAATTATGGAAGATCTTGTTCCCAAAAAGTTGGCATGCAGTTGATGTATTTCTTGGCTTTCAAATGTTTAACAACCTCTGGAGAGGTTGCAAGGAGAACCATTTTCACATTATTTCCTTTGACATTGTGAAAAGACAAGAAAAAATAAAACGAAACAACAAGCACTGCCACATTACCCAAAAGAGAACAGACTGAGGCAGCCTACCTAGGATTCAAATAACAGTCAGTTTGCTGACCATCTGGGTAAACTTGGAACAGTTATTTTACTTCTCTCAGCCATTATTTCCTTGTCTATAAAGAAAGGAGGGAAATGATTATATATTGATAATCATATTTTACTTGTGCTGGGAGGGGAGCTCTAGTGACTTAGTGGTTAGAAATTGTTCTGCCAACCCAAAGGTATGTGGTTTGAATTCACCAGCTGCTTTGTAGGAGACAGATGAGCAACCCCTCCCATGCAATTCCTGTCTCTGAAAACTGGCTGGAGGGTCAGCTATAGGTTGGTTCTGACTTGATGGCATACAACAACCTCCACTGGGGCTTTGGCAAATAGACATGGAATGAATAATCAACATAATGGTTTTATCATCAAGAGTGACTATAGTCAGAGTGTCGTAACAGTAGATATTATACCAATATTATTGTTACTATCCAAGCTGTTCCCTAGAGGCAAGGATTCTGAAGCTCTGGCTCACATACTTTGGGCACCTGGCCAGAAGGGACCAGTCCTTGGAAATGGACACCATGCTTAGAAGGGTGGAGGGACAGCACAGGATAGGAAAACCCAGGATGAGATGGAATGACTCAATGACTGGAGAAATAGGATTTAGGTCTGTCAGAGATGATGAGATTGGCTCAGGATAGGGCAAGGTTCAGAGCTAATGAAGTCACAGGCAATTTGATGGCACATAACAACACCATTTTTATTATTAATTGTAACCATAAAAATAGCGTAGTATTTATGGTACAATAGCATGGATTCTGCTTCCTAACCAGAATTATGCACCTAATTGTTTTGTTATGTGCCATGAGTTGACTCACAGTGGCCCTATGAACAATGGGTTTTAACCTTGCCCTATCCTGTGCCGTCCACATGATCTCTGACATATTTGAAAGCATTGTTACAGTCACTGTCTCAGTCCATCTTGTTGAGTGTCTTGCTCTCTTTCTCTGACCCTCCACCTTTACAGGTATGATGGTTTTATCCAAGGACTGGCCCCTCCTAAAAAAAATTCCCTAAGTATGTGAGAAGAAAGTCCACCATCTTTGGGTCCAAGAAGTACAATGATTGTACTTTTCTAAGACATATTTGTTTGTCGTTATACAGTCCATTGGATAATCAGTACTCTTCATCAACACCTCAACTCAAAGGCCTTGATTCTTCTTTTGTCATCCCTAACCTTGTTCAACTTTCAGATGCATACAAAGTAACTGAAAAGACAATGACTTTGGTCAGGTGACTTTTGGCTTTAAAAGGCATCATTGCTCTTTAACCCTCTGGAACAGCCCTTGACAGCAGTTTTCACAAGGG
Source organism: Elephantulus edwardii (assembly GCF_000299155.1). Lineage (NCBI taxonomy): Eukaryota > Metazoa > Chordata > Mammalia > Macroscelidea > Macroscelididae > Elephantulus > Elephantulus edwardii. The sequence continues at coordinate 1,061,935 of NW_006400145.1, forward strand.
AACTGATCTTTTGATTTATTTACTGCTGGAACCATGAGTGTTGACTCTAAATACAAGTAAGATGAAATCTGTAACAATTTCTATCCTTTCTCCACCTATCATGAAGTTGCTTACTGGCCGAAGGTAGGAATTTTTGTTTTCTTGATGTTGTGATATAATCCATATTGAACGAAGTAGTCTTTGATCTTATGCAGTAAGAATTTTAAGTCCTCCTTGCTTTCAATAAGCAAGGTTATGTTATCCATATAAAACAGATTATTGACGAGTCTTCCTTCAATCTTGAGGCCACATTCTTCTTCACAAAGCCCAGCTTCTCATATTATTTGTTCAGCATACAGATTGAACAGATATGGAGAAAGGATATATCCTTGATACACATTTTTCTTGATTTTTAATTTTTTTAAATTATCATTATTTGTGTGTGTGTGTACTGTCAAATCAGATTTGACTGGTACAGGAGGAGATTGTTCCTCCTTCTCCAGCAAAGAATCTGGTGGATTTGAACCGCTCATCTCTGGGATTGCAGTGCACCTTCTTGCCACTAGGCCACCAGAGCTCGTCACATTTTTCTTGATTTTAAACCATGTAGGACTCTCTTGTTCTGTTCAGACAACAGCTTCTTAATCTAGGTATATGTTTCACATGAACACAGTTCAGTGTTCTAGAATTCTCATTCTTCTCAATGTTAGGCATAATTTGCAATTATCCACATAGCCAAATGTCCTTTTCATAGCTATTAAAACACAAGTAGACATCCTTTTGGGATTCTTCACTTTCAGCTGACATCAGCAATGGTATTCTTGATGCCACAGCCTCTTATAAATCCAGCTTGAATTTCTGGTAGTTCTCCATCACCATTCTAGCTGGGTTGGTTTCTTCCCCCTCACAATTTCAGTAAGAATAACTGACGACTGGAATGCAAATGTTGGAAACAAAGAAAGATTGGTAGTCAGAAATTATCGACTTGGTGATACACATGAGCCTGAAAATAGAATGACTGAATTTTATAAAATAAAATATTTATTCACTGCAAATACTTTTTTGAAAAGCACACATGCTGACTAGACTTATGGACCACCCCAGATTGACTACATCTATAGAAAAAAATCACTGGAGAAGCTCTGTATGAGCAGTCAAAAACAGGTTAGGAACTGACTGTGGAATAGTCATGTTCAAGTTCAAATTGAGCTGAAGAAAAATAAATCCACAAAATTTGACTTTGAATCTATCCTACCTGAATTTAAAGAGCATCTCAAGAATAGGATTGAGCCATTTAACACTAATGATCAAAGATCAGATGAGTTATGGGATCAAAGATATTAGGGAGCTCTGGAGGCCCGTTGATAAGAAGCTGCTCTGTAATTTCAGAATCGTGTGGTTCAAATCCACCAGCTGCTACATGGTAGATGGATGAGTTAGTCACTTCCTATGTGATTTACTGCCTCTAGAAATCCACTGGAGGGTCAGCTATGAGTCAGTAGTGACTAGACAGCACACAACAACAACATCAAGGGTATCATCAGTGGAAAAAGCAAAAAGTCATTACAAAGACAAGAGAGAAAGAAAAGGCCAAAATGGATATCAGAAGACACTCTGAATATATATGGGAAAGCTATCTAAGCAAAGTGATGTAAAGTAAATGGAAGACTTCCCACACACTCCCCTAACCCTGGCTGCTGCACTGGACCCTCCAGTTGTCTACAATGTAAATCAATTGAGTGAGGATAATCCTATTGCTTTTACTGGTAAAAAAAATCTATAAATAATGTTAATCTTAAATCAGGATAAAGGCAGGCTCTATGGTCCTAAAGAGAATAAATTATACAGAAAGCAACTCAGCTCCAATCATTGGTGACCCTCCAGTGGTTTTTCAGGGGCAATAAATTGCGTATGAGGAGACTGGCCATCTTTTTCCAGTGTAGCAGTAGGTAAGTTTGAACCGTTTGCCTTTGAGGTGGCTGCATAACTCCTTATTCCCTAGGACCTAGGGAGGATCTGATTATGCCATTAGTCAATTATGACTTTTCTTTCTATATAAAACACAAGGGCATTTTCTCATATCTTCAAAATGTTTCTCCTTAAAGATTGACTCTAAAAATCCATTGACATGTCTATCTTCTTTAGTTTTTATCTCCCTGCTTGACTTTTTTTGTCTCTTTATTTATTCTTCAGAATTTGTGATGGAAATTGAAGGGGAGGATAAGTGTTATACACAAGCCTGAGGGGTCAAGAGGACTCTATGGATGACTAAGCTGTC
>NW_006400145.1:1064939-1080098 GCF_000299155.1 Elephantulus edwardii
TAAAATTGTATTTTCAGAGGAAAAATTTTACTAATTGTTGCAAATAAAATATATTACAAGCACTTTTACATAAGAGTGCATGTACGCTTTATATTTAAACAGTGTTTCTTTCTAAGAAAACTATTCTCTTCCTTTTAGTTTCTCTTCTTTGCTGCATTTGACTTTATTTTTGTACTTATAAGTATTGGATGGTGAAATGACTATTTTTTAATGGCAGAGGTATGAACCAGAAATCTTATACATAATCCTAGAACATGATCTGAAACCATCCTACTAGAAAATGAGAAACAAAGAAATAATAAGTATTAACCCTATAATGCTGCCTCATTTTTCTTATTCTCAGTATTTTCTTCAGGAAGAACTGTGTACAAATACTACATTTTAAGGAAATAATAAAAATTTTTTCTACTCTCTAGATTTTGAATTAATGAATAATTTAATAATTTGAAAATATTACCCTTACAATTAACTAGTAGTACTTCCAAATGTTACTTTAGAAAAATGTAGATTCTATTTCTTTCATTTCCTCATTCATGAACATTAAATGGTCAGTAGTAAAGGTAATCTAAATATAAAAAGTATAATAATATATTTTAAATTTTTACCCTAGATCTTTCTAGGTGGACAGATAGAGAAGAGTACTAAAGATCTCATGGATTGCCAAAAGAAAAAAAACCAGATAGCCTTGGAAAAAGTGAAGCCAGAGCGCTCCTTGGAGGCAAAGATAAAAGCGTCATCTCACAGACTTTGGGCATGTTGCCAGGAGAAGCTCTTCATTGGAGAGGGACATCATGCTTGGGAAGGTAGAGGAATGGCAAAAAAAGAAGAAGACCCTCAACCAGGTGGATTGATACAGTGGCTGCAGCAATGGGCTCAAGCGTGTCAGAGATTGTGTGGATGGCTTAGGGCAGGTCAGGGTTCATTCAGATCTATTGTTCATACGGTCACTACGAGTCATACTTGACTCAGTAGCACTTAGCAGAAATTTTATTTCCCTTATTTATCTAGACTGTACCTTTTGTTATGTATTTTCTCCTTTCAAATGTGAAGAGATAATATTTGGGTTGGTCATTTCAAAGTAGACAACTTTTTGGATTTCCACAAAAATTATTGTAATTGAAATGAGAAACATTCTGCAAATATATTTGCCAAATATATTATACTTTATTTACTTTCCAAATATATTTTATATTAAGATAATCTAAGTATTCTTTTTCAATAATACTACACCAATTATAAAAAATGTGCTCTCTGGAAAGACTAGTTAGACTCCTTACTGCCAAAGCCAGCGTCCTCCACCCTAGAGTATCAGCATGTCATAAAAAAGGAAAGATAGATCTTTTTCCCAGTCAGAACGTGGATGAAGTGGGATAGAGGAGTTTCTAAGGTTTGCATAAACAGTAGAACTTCTACTTTGGTAAGCATAACCTGTAAGATTTTTAAAAAATTAAAACTGTGACTATTACAATGATATATAATTTTTTTTCATAACATGTTGGCAATCATTGACAGTTTGAGATATGGCTCTTAGGTTCTGGATAAGTATACTCACTAGAAAAGCACACTGCTCTTACTTTTGAGTTTGAAAATCTCTAAGTTACAAATGATACTTTTTTTCTGGTACTTCTTTTTTTTATTTATTTTTTCTATAATTATATTTCATTAATTTTCATAAACATTTACGGAGATTTTGGGCTTCCACTCACTCATTGTTGCACTATTCTCACTACCCTCCTCCCAGTTTGTTCTTGTCCAAATGCCACAGTGCTTGTCAAAGCCAGTTCTGATTAATCTTCTTTGTCAGTGTATCCTTTGCCATTCCCTATCACTCCTCCCTGAGAGAGACTTCACCCTGAGTCATAAGGAAAAGGGGACGGCGTATTCTCTTAGCTACTTCCTGCTGAAAAGGGACGCTGTGGGTTTCAGGGTGAAGATCTTCTCTCACTACTCTAAAGGGCCCCTTTGGCAGTAGGAAACACATAGACTATTATGGAGATTGATTTTGGAATTTAGATGCACTCTTATTGATTGTGCTTGGCCGTACATGTTCATATCCTTGAAGATGTATCATGGGGGTGTTGCAACCTAGAAGACACAAATTTGACTAACAAGTTATAAGTACATGAGTCAAAAATTATGGAAAAGTAAAAGAAAAGATTCTTTCATTGTTTTACAAACCCTCCCCCAGGTCCCCTCCACCATGTAGCCCTCGCTCTAGTCTCCTGTGATGACAGAAATACCTAGTTATATATCTCTTTTAAACAGTTTTCTCCCTCCTCTGTTTCAGTGCAGTATACATTATTGAACCCATCTTAGTCTGAATAAGATTTTTCTGGTACTTCTTACACGCCATCAAGTTGGAACTGACTCATACTGAGCCTCTAGAGGGTTTTCAGAGGCTGTACTGGTTGGTTTAGAGTACTAATTATTTTTTACAACATACTTAGCGTGACAACCTGGATACATGAACACATTTAAAAAGACTATGGTGACTCCTGGTTTTAATCACAGTAGAGATTGTGAGGATGGTTCTGGATCCGGCAGGGTTTATTCTGATATACACAGGGTTAATGCAAATCAAAGCTGACTCGATGGCACCTACCAACAAAAACAAATAAACAAGTTGATGCTTGGAGATGACATTGGGGAAGCCACTGAAATAATTCTACTAAGCTTCATAAACATTTAAGTGATATGGTAATATATTTCAAACAGAATAGTACCCAGACTTCTTGATTTCAACCAAACAGTTGGATATTAGGAGAAAGATCTGCATGTCTACTTTAGAAGACTGTTGTTTGGTGTCGAGTTGACTATGATTCATAGTGATCCTGTGAAGACCGGATCAGAACCTTAACCTATCCTGTTAATCTCACTATCTCTGATATACTTGAGCCCATTTTCATAGTCACAGTGCCAGTGCACCTCCTTGACAGTCCTTCTCTTTCTCTGACCCTCCACCTTTCCAAACTTGATGTCCTTTTCCAAGGATCAGACCCTCTGAACATCATGCCCCAAATATACTTCACTATCCATGCCTCCGAGGAGTACCCTGGTTGCACTTTTTCCAAGATATATTTGTTTGTTCTTTTGTTAGCCTGTGGAATATTCAGTACTCTTCAACATCACAATTCAAAGGCATTGATACTTCTTGTTGATACTTTAGTCACTGTCCAACATTCACACACAAAACAAGTAACTGAAAAAAAAAATCATGACTTAAATCTGATGCAACTTAATCTTTAGACTGATGTCATTGCTTCTTAAACTTTTAGAGATCCTTGACAGCAAATTTACTCGCTACAATGTATCTTTTGATTTCTTGAGTACCAGTGCCTAGGGTGTTAATTATGGATCAAAATAAGATGAAATTGTTGACAACATCAGTATCATAATGTTGCCTAGTTGCCGACTAGTGAGGATTTTTGTTTTCTTGATATTAAGATGTAATCCATTTGGAGGCAGTAGTCTTTGATCTTCTGTAACAAGTGTTTCAAGTTATCTTTGCTTTCAGCAAGCAAGCTTGCGTCACAGAAGGAGAAAATGGTTAATATTTGCCAAGTATCTATTTCATGATGATCACAAGACTAAGCATTGAATACAAATATCTACAACACTATATGGTAGTTATTATGTTTTGCAAATGTAGAAACAGTGTCAGAAAGATTCCTCAATGAGTCCAAGGTTCACAAAGCTGGTAAATGGTAAAGCTGGGATTAAAACCAAGGTCTGTGTAATTGCAGAGCACAAGTTTTGGATTACACAATCCTAGACGAAATCACCCAGGACAGTGTATGGAAAAAGAGAGCAAGCCACGAATCGATTTAGAAATGGGTTTAGTGGAACTCCAGAAGGGAACAGTTAGAATTGAGAAAACAGCAGTAGAGAATTGGCATGCTGGGAGCTAAAGTACAAGATTTAAGGAATATGTATACTTGTCAAATGGTGCAAGATATCATTTAAAGGACTCAAAATGTCTCTAGGTTTACATCATATTAACAGTAACATACAAATAGTAATTAGTGAAATGATGGGGAAAATCTAGATTGCAAATGGATGAAGACTGAATAAAAGGCAAAGACGTGGCCAGGAGCAGAATAGCAGAATACTTGTGTGTGTGTGTAAATACTTGTGTGTGTAGAATACGTGTGTGTGTGTGTGTGTGTGTGTGTGTGTGTGTGTGTGTATGATTTAATGGATTTACTGCAGAGGGCCAAGGACTGTAGTCTGCAGCATGGATTGAAGCTTAACATCAAGAAAAGGAAGATTCTCACCATTGCACCAATTGGAAGCACAGTGATAGATGGAGAGGAGACTGAGATTGTTAACAATTTCAGCTTGCTCAGCTCCACAATCAACATTCTTGGCACCAGTAGTCAGGAAAATCAAAAGGCAAATTGCATTAGGAAAATCTGCTGTTAGGGAACCTCTCCAGAGTGCTGAAGAGCAACAGTGTCAGTCTAGAGACTAAGGTGCACTTGATCCAGGCTATGGTCTTCACAATTAGTTGCTATGCATCAGAGAGCTGGACAATGACTAAAGATGACAAAGGAAGACTTAATGTCTTTGAGTTGTAGTGCTGGGGAAGAGTACTGAATATATTATGGGCTGCCAATAGAATTAATAGATATGTCTTGGAGGCAAAAATTTTGAGACTCAGTTTTATATACTTTAGGCATGTTGCCAGGATGGACCAATCCTTGGAGAAGGATATCATTCTTTGAAGGGTGAAGGGACAGCCCAGAAGAGGAAGGCCCGGATGAGATGTAATGACACAGTAACTGGGGTAGTGGTGGTAGGTGTGTCAGAGACAGTGAGATTGGCTCAGGATAGAGCAGAGTTCAGAGTCATTGTGCACAGGGGTTGCTATGAGTCATAGTTGACTTAATGACACATAACAGCAACAACATGTACATATACACGTACACAGCGTGTACTCTTTCTGTCTGTTTGTCTATCTATCTATCTGAAATGACCTGGGGGGTTAGGAAATCGCTCTGCCAACCCAAAGGCCTCAGTCCACCAGCAGATCCATGAGAGAAAGTTGCACTATCTCCTTCTGTGTGATTTACAGCCTCAGAACCCCTGCTGGGGGATCCAGCTGTGAGTCAGCTCCAACTCAGTGGCAATGAGTATGTGAGTAATATATGTCTACACAAAATAGGGAGCTTAGGTGACTTAGGAGGAAGGAGTTGTGCTGCCAAGCTTGAAGGCACTGGGAGTTCCACAGGAGAAAGCTGGCCAACCTCATCCAGGGGATTTACTGTCTCAGGAAACTACTGAAGGGTCAGCTATGAGTTGTTGATGCTGACTCAATAGCATATAAAAACAACATATATAAACTATAGTGGAACATTATTACTGTTGTTAGATGCCATTGAGTTGGTACCAAATCAAATGTACACTATTAGTGACCCTTTGTGCAACTAAACACTATACCATCTGTGCCACCCTCACAGTGGGACATGCAGTTTCATATTTCCCCTACTACTCTTTTTAAGATGTAATAGACATGAATCCATTTAAATATTGAAGAGAGAAATCCAGTCTGGAGGAGATAGGAAAAGTATATAAAAGAAAATAAACTGATGAAGCAGTATTTTGAAAAAGTGGAAGATGGGATTTAAAATATTGTCCTAATAAACATAATGTTCTAATGAGATGTCACTGTAGATATGTATGTAGCTAAAAATAGGACGAAAGCCAACTTACTAGGTTGAAGTGGGAGAAGAAATGTCGAAAATGTTGTTTATAACATATAACTCAGAGACTTTGACCCCAGACTCATTCTTCTCTCCATTTCCTTTCCTTTGTTAAATGGAACAATGTACATCTTCCTATGTAGTTGGGCTTCAAACCTGTCATTTGTAACAGAAGGTTAGAATGGACCTTGAAGAGGTTCTAGTTATAGATGAGTAACACACATCCCTTTAAAATGAAGAGCTGTGTTGAAGGTTACAGTCCCCTAAATTTAGCAGCTATTGTAATGCAAAGTTCCTGGATATTAAGAAAAAAAAAATCAATGACCTTCTAACACTAGCTACTCCTCTATTGAGCATTTTCCTAGTTCAGTAGATTGCCTGGTACATATCAGTCAGTGATTGAATACTGCGTGAACCCATGGATTTTGGTGACCTTGACAGATCCTCAGAATCACTCTAATTCCACTCCCTGCTTTTATAGATAAGAAGACTAAGGCCCAGAAAAGTGAAATAACCTGCATAAGTACAAAAGCTAGTTACTAGAACAGCCAGGACTACAAGGGAGCAAAAAGGGTTGTCAAAGCAAGCCGACCTGGGGAGCGGGGCATAGGCACTAGGACGAAACCTGCCAGGCGACTGTCCTCAAGAACAGTAAATTTTTCTTCTATTCTCATTACCCTGACCCTGATCCGTATCCTAACTCCTCCACCAGGCTCCTCCCTCCCAATCCCCAAAGACAGATACTAGTCATTAAAACACTCAGTATTTCCCAGCAAGAAAAATCTACAAAAGGCCAATTGCCTATAGCATAAAGGTACAATTTACTGCATTTGTAAGCCTGTCCGCTCGTCCTACCTATTATTCAACCCTACTTGCCCTTCTAGAAAGGATACATTTGGCCAGGCTCCTCTCCTTAGTCTCCTCTGCGCTCCGCAAACGCAAAGGCTACCCTTTTCTCCCTGGGGCTGTGGCTCTCTATTAGGGTCAGGCCTGGGGGAGGTGTGGCTGCATCCTGTCCCCTCAGAAAAAAAAAGGCCAGTCCTTAGAAAGGTTTGGTTTCATGCTCTGTATCCGTTTTGACAGACATTCTCGTTAATTTCTGAATAAGGGGGTCTGTATCTTCATTTTGCACTCAAACTTGGGAATCTGTCCCATTGATTTTCAGAAGTAGTCAATGTCAAAGGGAGGAGCTTGCCTATCTTTCGAGGAGCGGCTGGTAAAACTCACGGAGATTAGCAGATTGTGGGTTAGCAACGGGACTTGCATTTGCCGTTCCCTCATTGTGCATTACAACCCCCACATAATTTGTGGGTGAACCTAGGGCACATCAGCCATCCAACCCGCAATGATTACATGAACGCACAAAGGGCATGAGATCTATCCTGAAGATCTAGCAACAACGAAAAAGAACAGTAACAGAGAAATCTAGCAACAGGGTGTCCTTTCCCGCCTGACGCTCAAAACCCACCCACAACCCCTATGCGTGGCACACCAGTTCCAGTTGGATTCTTCCAGCCCCTCAAACACTAAATAGAATTCCAGCCTTTTCTGGCTTCAGCCAATCCCCACTGCTCATAGGGGCCCCGAACCAGCAGCGATCTCTGATTGGCTGATAGCATAACCCAGGGCGGGCGAAGAGCAGATGCAGGAAAGGAGGTGGAGAGGGAGGTTGGCCCACAGGCGGCGAAGGAACGACTGCGCAGGCGTGGATGAAATCGCATAAACAAACAAACAGAGCCCACCAGTCGGAGGCCTCTAACTCCGTCCCGCCCACTTTTCCCTCCGCACTCTCCTCTCTTTCCCCGCCCCGGCAGTGTCTGGGCACGTCCTCCTCGCGGCCGCGGGCGCGCACCGCCCTGCACTTAACCTATGCCCGCCCGGCGCTAAGTTAGAGGCTGGTGTGTCGCCCGCGGCGTGCAGTCGGGCGGGAGGGCCGTGGAGGCGCGAGCCGCTGCCTGCAAGCCCCGGCGGGGCCGATGATGACTTGCTACCGAGGCTTCCTGCTGGGCAGCTGTCGGCGTGTGGCGGGCAGCCGGGCCGCGACGCTGAGGGGGCCGGGCGCAGGAGGCCCCGCCGCGCGGCCGCGGCACTTTGGGCAGGGACCGCCGCGCGAGCTGGCGGGCTGTGGCAGCCGCGCGGACGGCGGCTTCCGCCCGTCCCGGGTGGTCGTGGTGGCCAAAACCACCCGGTACGAATTCGAACAGCAGCGGTACCGCTACGCCGAGCTCTCGGAGGAGGACCTCAAGCAGCTGGTGAGTCCCCGCGGCCGGGGGCTCCTTACCGGGGCGTCCTGGCCCCCTTCCCTGGCTTGGCGGCGCCTTTCGGGGCGGCCGCAGCCCTCCACCTCTTGCACTTCCCCCGGGGATGACCCTTCCCACGTCGCCCCACGTGGCCCCCCTGCCTCGCTTACTGCCCCCTACTTCCTGTGGCTTCCCTTGTGGGGGCCCCTCGTCTGTGCGTAAAAGAGAAGAGGGTCGCTGGTAGTGCAGACACCCCTGGCCTCCAGTCTTGGACACCAGGCAGCCCTGGGTGCAGGGAGGGGGCTGTTGCCGAGTCTTAACGAGTGGGAGCGTTGTGGGGAGTCCCTCGTGTCTTGTCACCCCATCATCTTGGTGGGAAGAGCTGGAGGAAGGAACGATTCCTGGAAAAGTGCGGTGCAACCTCAAAAACAGGAGATCGAGTCGCTGTAGAAGCCCAGTCCCAGACCACCCTCGGGAAAGGGGGGATCCAAGGGCGTTGCTGCGGGCAGTGTAAAAGAGGCCTTGGTGGCGCGGACACACCCCCTTTTGCTCTGCTGGATCGCGAGGCAAGCTGGTCTGGGTGAGCCTGTTCCTTGCAGGATCCTGAACACCAGACGGGGTGCTAGCAGTTGGTTTTTAAAGCACGTGGCACTTCAATGCAAGGGAGAAAAATTGACGTGAATGTAAGTAAGGTCAGACAAGGGACAGGTAATGCCGATGATGGGTAAAAGAACCGTTGTTAGGACAGCTGCACAACAGACCACTTGGAATAGATACTAATGTCTTTGCAAAGTATATCAATCATACCAAGGGGGGAAAAATCTGAATATCCTTTTCCCTCCTTTATTTTTTGATACATCTGGCTCTGTACTCCCTCCCAACCCCACCAATTTTAGGAAAAGATACTGAATCCCTGCTGCTGTGAACTCAAATAGAAATCTCCATTAGAAGTTTCCAGTTGTGAAACAAAAAAGCTTTGAAATTAATGGCCGAGACTATAATCTAGTTTACATAATTCTATACAATAGTCCATGGCCTGAATCTCACACACCTTAGTCTTCAAACTGACATCATTGCTTCTCAGTTTGGAGAGGTAATTTCTTGGAGAGGGGTATTACGTTTGGGAAGGTGGAGGCGCAGCAAAGGAGAGGAAGACCCTCAGCCAGGTAGGTTGACACAGTGATTGCAGCAATGGCTTGAGTGTGTCAAAATGTGAGGATGGCACAGGATAGAACAAGGTTCTTATCTGTTGTTTACAGGCTCACAAAGAGTTCTAATCAACTGCACCTAACAGTACCAAGAAATATAATAGTAGATGGTCTGTTCTGAAAGGAGGGTTTGTGATCTTTCTTCAACAAAGTAAGATCGATAGTATTTTTCCAGCAAAATTATTTTGTTGAGGTGCCAAATACATTATAAATCATCATAAGTACTAAATCCATTTTCATCATTACATCTTGATTCTTTGATGGGCACACTGAAGAGGGCTCCTCCAGACAACTGCAAGTAGACAACTGCAGATTTGGTTTTCTCTCCTTTTCCAAAGTATTTGAAGTTAGTAGTGCATGAAAACCCTTGCATCTTTAGAGTAGTAAATCGGTCCATTTGAGCTGGAGGTTGAGTTCAGTTTGTGCTGTGAGCTGGTGTCCATCAAGCTCCTGATTCATGGCAACATGTCATGTAAGCTGGGAAGTGATTGTTGTTGACATCAGTAGGGTTTTCATTGGCTGAGTTTTGGAAGTAGATTGCCCAGCTTTCTAGTCTGTCTTAGTCTGGAAGTTCATCATCATAGCACCCTGCAGGTTTCCACCGTGTAGGCCCCCTGACAGTGGTGGCTGCACTGGGGAGTATTGGTCAGGAGTATAGGTCTCAACATATCACATGGGATGGGATGGGGCCAAGATTTCAGCCACCATTGCCCTCAAGTTTAGGTTAATGAGTTGGTTAGAAAGTGAAATTGTGAATGAGGTCAGAAAGAGGTAATACCAGAAGAAAGTACAATTTTGACGAAGAGCTATGTCCTTGGGTTGTATTCCTAATTTTGCTAGAACTGTGAATTTGTTTCCTAGGGCAACTATAACCAAACACCACAGATGTTGTTAGATAAATACATGTGTTGGCCGTAGTTCTTGAGGCAAAAATGCCCAAATCAAGTTTTCAGTCAGATTGATTTTTGAAAGAGCAGCTGTTTCATTCCTCTCCTTGCTTCTGACAATATTTGTTAGTCTTAAACATCTCTGTATGTCTGTGAGTCTATTTTCATTTATGAAACGCCACTCAGATGGACTTGCACAGTGACAGTAACAATGGGCGGAAACAGCAGGGATTGTCAGACTGATGCAGGATTGGGTTTCATTCAATCTTGTACAGAGTCACGAGATGGAGCCAACTTGATGGCATCAAACAACAAAAGATGGAGTAAGACCCACTCTGCTCTGGTAGGACCTTATATTGACCGATAACATCTCCTAAGATCATTGTCAAACATAGTAATGTTACCCCAGGTAACAGAGTTTAGAGTTTCAACATACCCAGGCAGGGGTACGATTCCTAACAGTTTACTTCAGAGATATTGTCACATGCCATATATACATGAATAAATTCTTGATGTGACTTTGTGGAAATAACTCAAAACAATTTAAAATAGAATACTCAATTAGCAGGCTCAGGATATGAGATTGGAGGCCAGGAGCTCAGAGTTCTAGGCCCTAGGAGGAAGGAAAACTGGGTCCCAGGGTACATTCCCATTATTATTAAGTGCCTTTGATTTGGAACTAACTCCCCCTCCAGTGGGTTTCCTGAAACAGTAAGTCACTTGGGAGTTGATTGGCCATCTTTCTCCTGTGGATCAGCTGGTGGATTTGAAACTTGTGCTTTAGGATTGGGAGATTGTCCATCTTTCTCCCTCAAAGCTGCTGGTGAATTTGACTGCAGCAGTGGACTCAAGTGTGTCAGAGATGATGACGATTACACAGCATAGGGCAGGGCTCAGGTCTGTTCATAGAGTTGTAATCATCTCGAAGGCACCTAACAACAGCATTGTTTTTTGGTACTGTAAAGTTGGGATTGACTCGCGGTTGACCATAAGTGTATTTTCAGAGACAGTACATTGCACAGAAGGAGATTGCCCATCTTCTGTAGAGCAGCTGGTGGATTTGAACCATATGTGTTTGAGTTAGCATTGCATTTTCATAGACGGAAATGAGACTTTTATGTAACTCTGTGGGGGTTTAAAAATTTTTTTGATGTTTTTTCCCTTCTCTTTATTTTATATTGATTTCCATACCAAATTCATATACCTGTGTCATTCATGTACATTGTGTTTCACATTTCTCCATTCACATTGTTTTTCAAAAGATCACTCACATTCATTGTGTTTTATAAAATTAATCACCATTGATCTATGTACAAGGTACATTAACACAATGGAATACTAAGCAGCACTAAGAAGCAATGGTTTTCTAAAATTCTATCTAACATGGGAGAGCTTAGAGAACATTTTAAAATTATTATTATTATTTTCTTTTTTCCCCATTCATTCATTGTTGCACATTTTCCTCCCTGCCCACCCCTCCCCCCAGTTCACTTTTCTCTTTGAACAAAGAAAAAAGTTCTTTCTTTCATCATTATAAAGTTCCCCCTCCCCAGACCATTTTACTATGCAGCTCTTAATCTGGACTTTGGTCATGCAAATAATATCTAATCATATATTCCTTTAAACAGTTCTCTCCCTCATTTGTTTCAATGCAGTTTACATCATTTATCCCCAGAGAGCATTACTTTAAGTGAACTAACTCAATCTCATAAGGACAAATATGACATTTGACCATTATTTTTTAAAGAATAGAAGGATAACTAGTAAGAGGTGGATTAAAAAGTCTAAAAGGAGAATGGGAGGGACACAGACAATGGGCAAAGGAGGGAATCACTAGAGTAACAGTTTGGTGGGGTGGGGCATGGGTGAAAGAATCAGGAAAGATCCATTGGGGACCTAAAAAGTTGGAGTTAAAAGTACTGAGATTTTAAAGTGCTTTCACCTACTTCAGTCTGTGAAATGCTATGGTGAGTCCCAGTACCTCCTGGGTCCTTCCTGGTGCTAGTGTTTTGAAACTGGATAACTCAAGGCCTTGAGAAATATGGTGCATCTGCATGAGGCTTAACTCTTTGACCTCTTACTGCCCTATTAAAAACTTTAGAACTGTAGGCAAATCAGTAAGTCTTTAAAAGGTGACTGCCTAGTATACCCCTGAGCATCTAAAGAGAAATCTCTTAATAGGTAAATATTTGTCTGTTGCTGAGTAATGCTGCCCAGGATAAGAAAACTTTGAAGTCAAACTCCTGGACTGTGGTTGTTTGACAGAGGGAGGAGTTTTTTTGATGTTGTGATTATTTGTTTTAAATTTTATTAGGTTATCTCTTATTGATTTCAGTTTATCATTTATAAATAGAAATGATGACCAGCACATTACTGATCAGCTTATTAAATGGAACCCAAAACAGAGAGCAAGAATAGGCCAAAGAATATGGAGCTTGAGAAGTTATTCTTAACTAGAATTTTGTGATATTTTGGACGGTGCTGTATTGCTGCATTAAGACATAGCAAAATATATGAACTGGATGGAAAGGAAGTGTCTAGATACTTAGTTGGCTTTCTGGCTCAAATCTGGTTCTTCTATCTGAACAATGACCTGAAGTTTTGTATCAAACTGTGTTGGGAGGGGTTTTGTTGTGGTGATGTAGTGGGAGCTATTTTGTTGCAAAACAGGTCTCTACTAGATTACTTGTGAAAATGCAAACAGCAGCTGACAGGTGATGAATGGTGTATCAGTATGATTAGGAAGGCCTGGATACTTTCTAACTTTGTGGAAACTTAGAAGAATTGGAGGAAATATTTCTTGGCTGATTAAGCACATAAAGAATAGCATGAAACTGGGTAAAAGTTGAATTAGGTAACTTTCATTTCTCTTTCATATTGGTTACATTACTTTGTTTCTAAATCTTAATTTTTTTCCTCTCTGAATGATCAATGATTTGTCTTTTTAAGACAGGCTGTCTAGTCAAGAAATTTGCCTTTACTAGCTAATATAGAGATAACAGACTTGGCAAGTGGGTCGGCGAAAGACAGGAAAACCCTTAGCTAGATGGATCAACACAATGACTGCAGCAGTGGGCTCGTGTCAGAGATGGTGAGGATGGCAAAGGACAGACAGGGTTCAGATCTGTTGTTCGTAGGGTGGCTATTGGTCATACACGACCCGACAGCATCTAACAACAGCTGATAGAACTACTACAGCTGATATAACTACTAGTATGTCTTATGTGCATCTTCAGAGATGCAGCTGGTGGGAAATGTGGAATTTTCATTAGTATCACTAATGAGGGAGTCCATGATAACGCATGAATCAAACCTGTATTGTAAGCCACAGGCGATTTGGAAAGTGTCATGACACCAGAAGCATACCTTTTTGTCTTAATAAAATGATTGTTTCATATATAATGCCAAAACTTCACTGCTGTTAGGTCAGTTCTGACCTAACCAGGTGGGCCTCCACCTGGTCTCCAAGGCTGTAGATCTTAACTGGGAAGAGAGTGTGTCATCTTTCTGTCACAGAGCAGCTGGTGGCTTGGAACCCAGCACCTATCGTATTACTCTCTTTTCTCCCACTCCTAATCTTGTAACCCCAGAATCTATCCCCTTTAGTGGGTTTCCATTTTTAGTTGTTCCTCACCCACCTTGAACCCCCAGGCTATTGTCATAATGAGAGAGAAGAAATTTATTTAGCGGATCTTTTAGCTCTTAGGGAGGAAGAGTTGGGGGCCTTATATTTTGTTATTTTACTATTTCATGAAAAAGTTATAGCTTAGGTTGTAATTTTTAGGCAGATATACTCTTCCCACATGTGATGAGAGTATTGTGTGCAGTGTGATTATCACGTTAAAGAAGGCGGTCTGAGGAACTGTTAGAGGCTTCTCATTGAGCCTTGCTGCTCTCAGATCTTCCAGACGCAGGCACCAGTGTGTCTATCTTAAGTGAACATCTGGCCTCTTTGCCTCGCAGATTAGAACTTTTCAGAAATTTCCATAGTCTGTAGTCACCTGAGAATTTGTCAAAAAGCAGATCCTGGAACATTGGCCCCTAAGAGAGTGGAGAATTCTCAGCCTCTGCCTTCCCAAACAACACCCTTAATGTCTCTGACTCTGGCTGAATTCCTGGGACCTGCATTTTTAACACTCTCCTCAGGTTTACCCATGGTTCCCTGGTCACACTTTTAAGAACCACTGCTGTAGGCTAAAGTTAATGATCTTTCCTGGGCCAGCTAAGGAGCTTTAATGACCTGGCCCCTGGCCCATCACAAGCTGCATTTCTGATTGCTTCTTGTCTTTAGCTTTATTTTCTCACAATTGTCAAAGTATTTAGTTCTATTAAGCTGTGCTTATTTAATATTTTTTTAAAAAGTTGATTGATTAGTATTATTGTTTTAGATATAAAAAACTCAGAAGATATGAAAAAATCTTATTTCTGTCACTTGATCACTTAGGTTTTTGTCCCTGGAAGTAACCTATGTTATCAACTAACTGTTTCCTTCAAGAAATAGTCTATATATACAAGTCAATTTAGTGGAATATTTAAATATTTTTCTTCTTTGCCTAATTTCCTGTTATTCAGTGATAACATAATGAACTAGTCTTTAAAAAAACAACAAAACAGAGTACTACTTGTGGAAATTGTATATTTTTATTTTTTAAAAAAACTATTAATATGCATAATAAAGCATATTCTCATTTTTTCATAGAATATATAATTTGTGTACATATTTATCTTAATTTATTTAACAGTTAGGTTGGTATTGATCTTTTATTAACCTATGTTGTGCAGTGAATGATATTGATTCCTACATGCATTAGTAGGCTGTAAATAAACACCTAAAAGTGACATTACAGAATCAAAGGCCTACATAGTTGATATTTCAATAGATCTTTCCAAACTGCCCCACTTGAAGGCTGTGCCCCTATATATTAGGCAGAATATTAAATGATCAAGGAGGTATTAAAAGAAGATGGAAGGAATATACTGAGTCACTGTATGGAAAGGAATTGGCAGACACAGAAGAATTTAATGAAACAACATATGAGCAAGAGCCTATGGTGATGAAAGAAGAAGTTCAAGCTGCTTTGAAGGAAATAGCAAAAAATAAGGCCCCAGGAATAGATGGTAT
>NW_006400145.1:1081404-1102179 GCF_000299155.1 Elephantulus edwardii
TGGATTGATTCAGTGACTGGGGTAATCGGGATGGGAGTGTCAGAGACAGTGAGATTGGCACAGGACAGAGCAGGGTTTAGGGCTGTTGTACAGAGGGTCGCTATGAGGTGCAAGCGACTCGACGGCACACAACAACAACAACAACATGCATGGGCATACCTGCTTTTCCTCAACATAGTTTATTTAATTGTTGTCAACCTGGTATGTGAACAGATTCTATCAGGGTGGTTTAATTTGTGTCACTCTACAGTCTCCTCCCATAAAGACTTACAGCCTTAGAACTTAAAACCTGAAGAAGGATTCCTGTGAATCTGAATGGTTTGGTGAGTGGGTCTGTTGTTGCCCACCCCTAAGCCCCTCAAGACCACCCTCTCCAGCTATACTTTGCTTTGAATGCCCGTATCTATCCTCTAGCCAGTTTCTGCTTCTCTTTGGTTAGACTAAGACTTTCTCCCTTAAGAAGCCTTCCCAAATAACCTTGTTTTCCTTAGCTTTGGTCAGGAAAGGTTGGGTTGGCTTGGTATTCTTTCTTCAGAATATTTATGTCTTTGAACTTTCCATGGTATAGTATAATCTGGGGTTGTTTTCTTCTGTCACCTAGAAACTTTTTGAAGTCAAAGACTGAATCTTCTCTAAATACCCTCACCTCTCGATATTCCTCCGTCCCATTATGCCCCTATCGGGTATTGAAAAAGGTTGCACAATGCTTCTGATGATTTATAGAATCCTTTTTAGTTAATTTTTCCAAGACTGGGAACCATCTTTCTTCCAGTCTGGACTTTATTATCAGTTGTCCTTCTTCCAGAAGATGTTAAGATTCTGAGTCACAAGTTCAACTCTGGCAGCTCCTGGTAATGAATTCCAGGGCCAACAGTAAAGTCAGGCTATGCTCCTCAAGGTAAAGATAAGCAGTCTCCTCCCATGTGATTTACAGCTTCTGAAAACCTGCTATGAGTCATTTCCAACTCGATGACAGGAAGCAGTAGCAAGTGACAGGTTACCAAAAGTGAACTGCTTGAAAGGGGTTTCAAGATTAAATATAAGAGGATTTGTATTTTCCCGTGGACTCCCCCCTTCACCCCAGTGAATGTTTTAAGTTCTGTGGAACACTTTTTAGAAAATAGAGGATTAAGATATAGTCTTTTCCATAAATATTTTCTATTCATAGGAGAATTAGAAAGATGTAAAAGGACTAAATATCATAGAGCTGCAGTTCCACATTGGAGAGCCAGCTGCCCTGTCCTTATGGGTCGGGATTACCTGGAGGAGGTTAGGTAAAAGTACACAGTCAGCCAGAAGTGTAATTTTCTCATTGTGATCTTGCACCATATTTTTTCAATTAAACTTTGAACAAAAAGGTATTAATTTATGTGCATTAATTAATAGTTTCTTAACTAGTGGTATAAGTTGACTTTATTGCACTTTGTAATATGTAGCAGAAATATGTGTTAGTTATTTCATGCCTTAGGAAAATCAGTTACCTGTATTACCTATCATAAATTTTAAATAATTTTTTATTTTTAAAATAAAATAATTTTTATTTTAATAAATAAACCACCAGATATGGCTTGTGTGTGAAATTAGGTCAACCTTTTATAAACCATTTGTGTTCAAGGAGGCTTCACCTGACTCGTTCTTTTCTTCCTAACTAAATTGGTTGGATTTTAGGACATGATGAGGAAAAGAAGAGCCTTAGTCTCTGTAACTTAACCATCACAACTGAAGTTGTGGGGCCTAATGAGTATATCACGGTCCTCCATTAGGAGTAAACTAAATAGCTTTTATGTCTGCTTTTTAGTAATACATGATGATTTCTGGATTAAGAACAATCTGACTTTTTATTCTGGCACCACACTCTGTTGGCTTTGGACACATCAGCAAGTAAACTAGCCTCTCTTATCACTTCATCTTTGAAATTGATATTTGAAAATAGCAAATTCTGTAAACTCTATGCAGAGTTATTAAAGCATAATGCATTGTTACCAATATAATAATGATCACTCTGTGGAAGTATTTTTTAAAATCACTTATTTGGTCCTTTTACATTAGCCTTGTTACTTAGGTCACTAACGTGAACTGAAGATTTGTTGAATTTAACTGCACTTGAAGACTTGTTTTGTTTTTTAAGTCAGTGTTTTTGGAGGAATTTGCAGTTTTGAGTCTTTCAATTCCTGCCCAGAAGTAATCTTGTAAAGGAGAGTATAATTATAAAAATTATGACCTGCTTTATAAATCCTAGAGTGCATAGTGTCACTGTTGGCAACATGCAAGTTGGCTGACTTTTTTGTTTAAAGTATCACACTTAAATATTTATTTGCACTCTATTTTTAAAAAATACCTGCTAAGTTTTAGGCATCTTGCCAGATGCTGGAGAATCAAAGATGAATAAATTATTAGCAAATATAAAGAGAAAAAGTATACTTTAATATTATTTGTAAGTGGTTGGTGGAGTACAGAGAAGAAAAGAGTATAGGGAATGGTATAAAGGCCAGAAAAGCTTTTTTAATTGTTCTTCAGAGTGTTAATAACTTATGGAATGGAATTTTATGTTACAAGATGTTTTAGTTATAAAATTCTTCACACTGGACTTTCTTGACCAATACTAATATTTTGCCATTTTGCTTCAGATTGACTGAGATCTTAGACTTAAAAATGAAGGGCTGTCTGTGCAACCTTTCCCTATGTCCCTCCCTAGAAGTTACCACTAACCTCAAGTTATATACTGTTTCCAGGTATATTACACACTCATGTGTTGCAGACCGAGGGTAAAATATTTTTATAATTATTAATAATGAGATAGATAGCCAGGAATGAGCTAGAACAGAGGGCATGAAAAACAGCAGGCCAACAGTTCTCCACTAAAGACCCCCATTCCAGCTTCTCTGTATCTTTTGTGAAGATTATCAGGAAGTAAAACACAAAGAATTCAATGCAAATGAAGCTGAACTTTTCCTATTAAAAACCTTCTGCTTGACTCAAGAGGGAGAGGTCAGCAAATACAACAATATGATAAACCCTTTGAGGATTGCCTTAGCGCCTCAGTGAACTCTAGCTTGTACCTCACTTCCCCCACTTCCTGATAGCATTCCATTTATTACAAATATTAGCTTCCCATACTTATCCATGTGACTGTCATCATAAACAAGTATCATATTGTTTGTGTGATTTTTAAGTTACATCAGTAATATTTTTTTAGCATATGTGCCTTTAAAAATTTGTTTTTCTTATTCACTGTTTAGTTTAAAATTTATCTTTGTTGATATATATTGGTGTATTTTAATAACTGGATAATATTCTGTGGTTTGCAAAATGAAGTCGGTTTTAGTTTGTCTAATATTTTAAACTGGCTGCAACTGGAAGAACTCCATACATCTCTCCATTCATGTTAAATTCCCCCTAACTTTACCCACGCCTGGAAGACTTTAACATTTGGCAGCATGATAAGACTGAGGTGTGTCTTGAGTCAAATATTGAAAATTAAGGAAAAATTTATAGGTATGAAGGATAAAGAACAGTACTGCCAAACATAGAAAATTACTGTTGTGGCAAATAGAACTTGAGCTTTTTGACCGTGAGCCACAGCAAGAAACGATGCACGTACTCATATTTGAAATTAAAGATAACATGAAATAATTTAGATTTGTTCTATGTAATATAAAGAGATGATGTCCTTGTTGTTGTTATGTGCCGTCGAGTCGCTTGCAACTCATAGCGACCCTCTGTACAACAGCCCTAAATCCTGCTCTATCCTGTGCCAGTCACAGTCTCTGACACACCCATCCCATTTACCCCAGTCACTGAATCAATCCACCTCATAGAAGGTCTTCCCCCTCCTGCATCATCCCTCTACCCTCCCAAGCATAATGTCCCTCTCCAAGGACCTCTCCCTCCTTACAGCATGTCCAAAGTATGTCAGACGAAGCCCCAGAATCCTTGCCTCCAAGGAGTAGCCTGGTTTAACCCTCTCCAAGATGAATCTGTTTTTTTGGCAGTCCAGGGTACATTCAATACTCTTCTCCAGCACCACAGCTCAAAGGCATCAATTCTCCTTCTATCCTCCCTAGTCATTGTCCAACTCTCTGCATAACAAGTGATTGCAAAGACCATGGCCTGTATCAGATGCACCTTGGTCTCCAGAGTGACACTATTGCTCTTCAGTACCCTGGAGAGGTCACTAACAGCCGACTTTCCCATCACAATATGTCTTTTAATTTCCTGGCTACTGGTGCCAAGAGTGTTGACTCTGGAGTCAAGCAGACTAAAGTTGTTAACAGTCTCAATCTCCTCACCGTCCATCCTGATGCTGCCAATTGGTCCAGTGGGGAAAATTTTTGTCTTCTTGACATTGAGCCTCAATCCATACTGAAGGCTGCAGTACTTGACCCTCTGCAGCAAGCATTTCAGGTCCTAGGGGTAAGGAAATACACAGCTAATCTATCATCAGTTCAAATCCACCAGCTGCCCCCTGGGAGGAAAATGGGCAGTCTCCTCCTATGCAACTTACTGGCTCAGAAAACCTGCTGGAGCGTCAGCTATGAGTTGGTTCCAAATTGAAGGTACATAACAATAACACCTGTAGTAGATTTCATTTTCAGTTTTATTTACTATCATCGTGAAATTGATACGGCCAACCTATAGGAGGTTATAAAGCCAGTTTGAAAATCAGTGCTTAGTAAGAATTCTGAAGCTAAACAAATGTGAAGATGTTAAATGTTGTGCTAAGAACTTGATTTTATCTAATAGTAATTTTTAAACTTGTTTTTCTTTTAGTTATAAAATAGAGCCCCTGCTCAGCCCCTCTCTCTTTCCATGAAAGTGGAGTAATTGGGACTCTGTCAGTATTCTATGATGCTTTTAAGCGGTCAAAATGGATTGTATCTCAGCATCAGGAAAACAGTCCTCACCACTGAACTACTAGACAACATCATGATATACGGAGAAAACAGTGAAACTGTCAATGACATCATCTTACTTTGATCTATAAATTAATACACTTGGTATTTGTAGTCAGGAGATCATGAGATCTATTGCACTGGAGCTCTTCAAATTATTGAGGAACAGTAATGCTAGTTTGAGGACTAACGTGAGTTTAATTCAGACCATGGTCTTTTCATTTGACTTGCTTGTACATCTGAGAGCTGAACAATGGCTAAGGATGCCAGAAGAAGAATTGTTGGCCTTGAACTGTGTGGTATTAGAGAGGAATACTGAGTATTCCATGCATTGTTGAAAGAACAGAGAGGTATGTCTTGGAAAAGGTGCAGCCAGAGTGCTCTTTGGAGGAAAGGTAATAAAGCCTTAACTCACATACTTTGGACATGTTGCTAAGAGAGGCTCTTCCTTGGAGAGTGACATCATGCTTGGAAATATGGAGGGTCAGTGAAAGAGGAAGATTTTCAGCCAGGTGTATCGACACAGTGACTGCCACAGTGGGCTTGAGTGTGTCAGAGATTGAGAGGATGGCACAGGATAGGACAGGTTCAAGGTTTGTTGTTCATAGGGTTGCTGTGAATTGTATTCAGTAGCACCTAACAACAACACCAACAACACATTGCTCTAAGCTTTTCATAGAGAGCTCTGGTGGCATAATCCATAGAAAGTTGCACTGCCACACCACAGACAGTGCCTTCATCAGGTTGAATCTATCAACTGCTCCTTAAGAGGAAGGTGGACATTGCCCTCGTGCAAAGATTTACAGCCTCAGAAATCTGATGGTGGGTCAGCTTTGCGACCTTTTCAACTCAGTGGCGGTGTAAGAGTGGGGTTGCTCATCATGGTGTTACGTTGAGTGATAATTAGCCTCTTTAATAGAAGATGCTGTTTTAGAAATTTGCGGCATTATTGCCTTCATCCACATCAGAGTCTGGTGGCATAGTCTGTAAAGAGTTTTGTTGCTTATTTAAAGGCAGTGTCTCTCTGACAAAATCAAGTCCAAAGTTCAACTCCACCAGCTGCTCCATGGGTGAATGATGCATGGGTAGTCTCCTGTCATGCAATTTATAGCCTTCCAAAACTTCCAGGAGGGTAAACTATTAGTCAGTTCTGACTCAAGTTGAGATAAAAATCAAAGAGTCAAGGATGGCTCCAGACTCAAGCAGTTGTTAAGGGCCATTGAAAGCAAGAACAATTAACACATTGTGACCCTATGATCAATAGAGCTGAACTCCATCCTATCCTTTGCCATCCTCATCATTTTCCTCCTTCATAGTACATTTGAGTTCATTGCTGCAGACACTGTATCAAGCCACATTGTTGAGAGCCTTCCTTTTCTTTTCTGACCCTCCATCTTTCCAAACATGATGGCCCTTACCAAGGACTAGCCTCTCCTGACAAAATGTCCAAAGTATGTGAGACGAAGTTTCACCATCTTTGCTTCCAAGGAACATTCTGGTTTCACTTTCTCCAAGACATAGCTGTTTATTCTTTTGGCAGTCTTTGAGACAATTTAGTAATCTTCTCCAACATCACAACTCAAATCCATCATTTCTTTTCCTGTTATCCTTATTCATTGTCCTCCTCTCAGATGCAAAGCAGGTGGATGAAAAGACTGTGACTTGAATCAGGCACACCTTAGTCCTTTTTTCCATACTGACATCATTGCTCTTCAGGACCCTGGAGAGATCTCTGACAGCCAACTTTCCCAGTGCTATAAGGTACACCTAATCAAGGCCATGATTTCTGCAATTACTTACTATGCATCAGTGAGCTGGACAATGACAAGAGATGACAGAAGAAGAACTGATGTTTTTGAGTCATGGTGCTGCAGAAGCGTATTGAACATAACATGACTGCCAATAGATCAGACAGGCTAATCCTAGAGAAAGTGAAACCAGGCTGCTCCTTGGAGGCTAGGATTTTGAAGTTCCATCTCACATACTTTGAACACATGGCCAGGAGGGATCAGTTCCTAGAGAAAGGATATCATGCTTGGAAAAGTAGAGGAACAGCTCTGGAGAGGAAGATCCCAATGAGATGATTGACACAGTAACTGGGGTAACAGGGCGTAGGTGTGTCAGAGTCAGTGAGACTGGCTTAGGATAGAGCAGATTTCAGACCTATTGTGCACAGGATCACAGTGAGTCACAGGCAATTCTATGGGACATAACAAAATAACAACAGTATATCTCTTGATCTTCTGACTGCTGGTACCAAGGGGGTTGACTGTGGATCCAAATAAGATAACATCTTTGATAGTTTGAATCTGTTCTCCATTTATTGTGATGTTACCTATTGGACCAGTGGTGAGGATTTTTATTCTCTATGTTGAGATGTAATCCATATGGAAGACTGCAGTCCTTAATCCTCTGCAGCAAGTGCTTTATGAAAGTCCTTAATTTCAGCAAGCAGGTTTGGTCACCTGCATAACACAGGTTGTTGATGAGCCTTCCTCCAATCCTGATGTCACACTCTTCTTCATAAAATCTAACTTCTTGAATGATTTGCTGAGGATACATCTTTCTCAGTTCTAAACCATGCTCCGTTTGGACAACAACTTCTTGATCTGGGTATAGTTTTCTTATAATCATAAGTTCTTTAATTCTCATTGTTCTCAAGGTAAGCCATAGTTTATGAGGTGCCTTTGTGTAGTCATTAAAACATAAATGGACATTTTTCTGATATTCTCTGCTTTCAGCCAGAATCTATCTGACAGCAGCAGTAAGATCCCTGGTGCCACAGCCTCTCTAAATCTCCTCTAACTTCTGGCAGTTCTCTGTCAATGTACTGTTCTAACCATTTTTAAGTAATCTTAAAAATATTTTGCTTGCGTGGCATAGTAATGATATTTTTCAATAATTTCCACATTCTGCTGGATCACCTTTCTTGGGAATGAGAACAAGTATGGATCTCTTACATCAGCTGGCCAGATTCTGCCTTTCAAATTTCTTGGCACAAACTGGTGAGCATAACTAGGGCTGTATCTGTTCTTTGGAACATGTCAATTGGTATCCCATTGATTCTGGGAGCCTTGTTGTTGACAATGCCTTCAATGCAGCTCGAACTTCCTTCATCATCATTAGCTCTGTATAAGATACTACTTCCTGAGATATTTCAGTATTGACCAATTCTTTTTTTGTACATTAACTCCAAGTATTCCCTCCGGCTTCTTTTCATGCTTCCTGGATCATTCAAGATTTTCCCCATAGTGTCTCTCAGTATTGTAACTTGAGACCTGAATTTGTTTTTTAGTTCTTTCAGTTTGAGAAAAGCCAAACAAGTTTTTCCTTCTTTATTCCCTCAACTCTAGCTCTATGTATATTCCATTTTAATACTTTATTTTGTCTTGAGTTGCTTTAGGAATGTAAAGGACACAGATTAGAAAAGGAGTTTACAGATAGAGCTTCAGATCTTATCGCTGATTTCACTATGGATAAAAAAATTAAAAGTTATACCAAATTCTGCTGACTTGGTAAATCTTGATATTGTTAACTGAGAGTTGGGACTCAGGAAGACTAATTTGAAGGGAGAATGTGGGATCATTTGTACGTTGTTGCAGACCGAGGGTGAAATATTTTTATAATTACTAATAATGACACTAGACAGTCAGGAATGAGATAGAACAGAGAGCATTAAACAGGGGGCCAGCAGTTCTTGACTGAAGGGCCCAAACCATGCTTCTCTGTGTATTTATTGATAATCTGGGGAAGCAAATAATAAAAGGAATTCCTTGTAAATGAAGCTGAATTTTTCTCTATTGTCAACCTAATGCTCTAGCTCAGGAAGTATTTCACAGGTAGTAATGCTCCCTCTGTAGGGGGCCCCAACTGTCTCTTGTCTGCAGGGAACAAATAGCTCATTTTCTGTGATCTGTCACAAGAGAAATCCTAACTTATAAATTTGTAATTCCTTCAATTCCTGAACAAGGGTTTTCATATAATATTTGGTATGATTAACCCCCAAGCCTGTCTTTCATTGTTTTTGTTCAGACACTCCTCTAGGTCGTATAGCCCTGATGTACAAGTTGGCGTGCTGCGTTCACTTTTGGTTGCTGTGAGGCTTAACACCGTGACACTGGTGTGTCAACTGTGTTAGTGGTTGTCTACCCAGTGCAGACGGAGAGTGGGGTGGAGCTCCCCCATTAAAACAAGCTTGGAAGGAGGAGTGGCATCCACTTCCATAATAGCTTGCCTCCGGAAACCCTATGAACCTGGAGAGAGGATGAAAGGCACCCAAGTGTCGAGGACTCTCCTTCATAAGGGTCGCTGTTAGTCAACTGCGATGCGACGGCACTTAACAACAACATTTGGTATGAAGTTTGGCTTCCCAGAGTAGGTGGTTTGAGAAAGTCACTTGAGCTTGCTTTGGACGGTGATAAAAGTAAGCGTTTGAAAATTTGAGCCTGTTGTTCAAGATGGAAGCATGTCAAATAGTATAGATTTCAGAGTTACTGGTTTATACTTCGTAATTCAAGTCCCTGGGTTGGGTCACTAATCCAGGAGAAAATAAAGTGGGAAAAGTAAAAATGAAATCTTCAGAAATGTCAGCATAAAGGGAAGAAGTAAAAAGAGGAGTGCAGAGGTACTGAGAGTGTGATGGACAGATAAGAACCTGAGAGAAAGGAGAAACGAACTAAAAACATGTAAGGTAAATACCAAGTACATTTCAAGAAATATTTAGAGTTCACTGATCATATGAGGTGAATGCTTTACTATCTGCTAATTAAGTGCCATTAACCCTGGAAAGGGACAAACTGGGCTGCTCCTTAGAGGCAAGGATTCTGAGGCTCCATCTGACATACTTTGGACATGTTGCAAGGAGGGACAGGTCCTTGGAGAGGGACATCATACTTGGTAAGGTGGAGGGACAGCGCAGGAGGGGAAGGCCCTCCATAAAGTGGATTGATTCAGTGATTGGGGTAATCGGGATGGGTGTATCAGAGACGGTGCGATTGGCACAGGATAGAGCCGAGTTTAGGGCTGTTGTACATAGGGTCGCTATGAGTCGCAAGCGACTCGACGGCACATAACAACAGCAACAACCCTTGCTACAGGGAGCTCTGGTGGCAGAGTCCATAGGAATTGTGCTGCTAACTCAAGGTTATGTCTCTGCCT
Organism: Elephantulus edwardii; assembly: GCF_000299155.1. Lineage (NCBI taxonomy): Eukaryota > Metazoa > Chordata > Mammalia > Macroscelidea > Macroscelididae > Elephantulus > Elephantulus edwardii. The sequence goes on from NW_006400145.1 coordinate 1,091,454, forward strand.
GTTCAAATCCACCAGTGATTCCCCTGGAGAAAGATGCACAATTTCTGTGAGCTACAACCTCAGACACCCAAGAGAGGGTCAGGTATGGGTTGGTTCCAACATGACAGTGATGAATTGTGAACCATAGAGTTGGAACCAACTCATAGCAGACCCTCCTGCAGGTTTTCAGAGGCAGTTAATAGCACAGGAGGGGATTGCCCATCCTTCTGCACTTGAAAATAGAGGACTTAACTATTAAAGAAAATCAAAGACTCTAGCCTTCAGTATAGATTATACCTCAGCCTAAAGAAAACAAAAATCTTCACAGCTGGACTACTATGCAGCAACACCCTGATGAGTGGAGACAAGATTGAAGTTGTCAGTGATTTCATTTAACTTGAATCCACAAACAGTCCTCGTGGAGGCAGCACTCAAGAAATCAAGACATACTGCATTGGGCAAAACTGCTGTATGGACATCTTTAAAGTGCTAAAGAGCACAAGGATGTCATTTTAAGGACTAAGATACCCCAGATTCAGCCTGAGCTGTTTTTATTTGCTTCATATGCACGTGCAAGTCAGGCAGTAAAGAAGGGAGCCTGGATGAGAACTGATGACTTTGAATTGTGGTATTGGCAGAGATCTCCAGCATTGGAAACCTGACGGTGGATCACTGTGAGTCAGAAACAACTTAGTGTCCTGAATAATTTTTTAATTAAGATAAGGATAAAAAAAAGGCTTGGAAGAAGGAGTGGCATCCTCTTCCATAATAGCTTGCCTCTGGAAACCCTATGAACCTGGAGAGAGGATGAAAGACACCTAAGCTTTGAGGACTCTCCTTCATAGGGTCGCTATGAGCCGCATGTGACTCGACAACACTTAACAACAACAAGGATAAAAAAGTCTTTCTTAAAAAGAAAATATTAAAAAAAATTGTTATTAATACTCTTCTAACCCAAACCAAACCCTCTGCTCTCCAGTCAGTTCTGACTCACGACAGCCCTTTGGGTTTGTGAGGCTATAAATCTATGCGAGGATACTACCCGTCTTTCTCCTGTGGTATAGCTGATGGACTTGGTCTTTCTACCTTTGTTAGTAGTCTTACATACAATGCACTACATCATCAAGAATCCTCTGTTCTAGAGCATTGCAGAATGGAGAATATATCTCAGATTTCAGTTAATTTCTCTAAACTTTTCATTATAAGACCTTCTACATCCCATGGACTGCCGGAAGGACAGACAGATAAGACTTGGAGAAGGTGCATCCAGAGTGCCCCTCGGAGTCAAAGAGGATGAAGCTTCGTCTCACATACTGTGGCATGTTGCTAGGAGAGGCTATTCATTGGAGAGGGACATCATGCTTTGGAAGGTAGAGGGACGGCATAGGAGAAGCAGATCCTCAACCAGGTGGATTGATACCAACAAGAGATTTCAGCAGTGGGCTTGAGGGTGTCAGATTGTGAGGGTAGGACAGGGTTCAGATCTGTAGATTGTAGAGTTGCTATGAGTTGTACTCAAGGGCACCTAATAAGAACAACAGGAAGAAAAATTCATGGTTTTTTGTTCTTTGAATGATTAAAGTATGATTTTTGAAGTCCTGTGATTTCAGGATGAAATTCTTAAGATGATAACACGTTCCACGTAGTTTACAGCTTCTGAAAGCCCTTGGGAGGGTCAACTATGATTTGGTTCCAACTCATATGATGAGTTTGAGATTTTGAGTCTTGAAAAAGGAGATCCAGTTGAATGATAGTTCTATATTTTCTAATTGATGTTACGTATTATGTTATTTTAGCACCTGTGTTAGCCGGCCAGTATTAATAAAGTGTACTGTTACAGACATATAAATCTCTGACAAAAATAGCTATTTTGGGAACTGGTATTCTCTAAATGAATATATTGAGCATGAGTTACTAGAGATTTAGTTCACCAGAAGAGGACATTTGAGTGGGAATAAGAATTCGTGAAATGCCATTTCCGGACCAGAGTCAAGTATTTAGATGCTAAATGAACTTTGTATTTAGATTTGGAATTTTAAGAATTTTAATTTTGTTAGCAAGATATTTCCTACTAAAATCTTGGAAAGTTGAAGTTTTTTGTTAGTCCTCCAAACCTCTTCCTCAAAGCAAAACTTCTTACATTCATCTAACTCAGCAGTCTGAATTTTTTAGAACTAAGAACCTGGAAACCAAAAAACCAAACCAGTTGCTTCTGAGTCATCATGTCAGCAACCTTTCCATTGGGTGGGTCTGTGAAGCTGTAAATCTTTTTGGGGAAAGGCTGCCCAGCTTTCTCTGCTGGAACAGCTGGGTAGATTCAAACTCTGACTTTTCTGTTTGGTGTTGTGTGCCGTCAAATTGGAACTGACTATATTTCTGTTAGTAGCCAGACATTTAGTGCACTACCCAACCAAGGGTCCTTTAACACCTAGTTATTGTGTGCCTTTGAGTTGAAAACTGACCTATAGCTGACCCTCTAGTAGGTTTTCAGAGGCAGTACTTCCGCAGGGAGCAGCTAATGGTTTTGAACTTCATGCCTCTGGGATTGCTGCACAATCCCAATGGGATTGGGATTTACCACTTGGCCACCAGAGAGGTGAAAAAATTCTGAACCACCAGGTTAGGAGGAAAAAAGTGCCTAGGACTCATAGGGTAAGGCTTATGTCTTTTATCCATGTTTTCATGTTCTCTATTCAGACGTAAATCTGAATACAAGGCCAGATACCGGGACAGGAAGTTGAAGTTGGAGGGCCTGAAACCCTTAAATTTTGTTTGTAGCAATGAGGAGCAACCAGTTTGAAATTGTTATAATACATTTGTTGCATATTTGAGTTAGTTCACATGTCCTTAACAGAGTCAGTTGATATATTTGATTGAGCTCAGCAAATACTTAAAACATGGCAGTAGGCACTCAAGTACTTGAAGAAGAAATAGAATTTTTCAGAGCTTAATTCCAAACTGTTTAAAGTATTTACTCTTAAAATGTAATCATATGAGATATTGTATGAAAATAATACATCCTGTAACCAGTGTACCTCGCTTAGTTCTTAGTTCTGACCAAAGACGACTTGCTCAGCTCACTCTATGTTCTTTCTGTTTTCACTTGGGCTATATGTCCCAGTATCTGCTTATTAAATTGCAAATTCTTGGTCAGTACTTAGGTCCTAAGAATAATGGTGAACAAGAGAAATGTCACTGTTGCATTGTGTTTGCATACTAATAATAATAGGAGACAATCAGATTTTCTGAAATACTAAGGTAGTTTTAGTTTGTGCTGAGTGCATTGAAGGAAATGGGATTGTGTCGTCCATAGCAGTAGCAGATATTTATTCATGGTCCAGGAGAACAGCCATTGTTGGGCTGAAGGAGAACATTCCAGCAATCACATGGGAAAATAAAGGTTCAAGAGAACAGACCTTTAGGACTGAAGTCTAGAGAATGAGAAGGAAGAGCTGTGAATGGGGGTGGGGTGGGGCTGGGAACAGAAGCCTTCTGAGAGTTGGCAAAGGGTGAGATTGTTAGTGGTAGTGGGGAAGATGGGGCAGATTGGATGGGTTAAATAGCCAATAGCAATTTGAGAATAAAGGGGAAAAGGCCATCAAGTATGACTCCTAGATTTGATCCTGGGAAGTGTAAGTTAAAGGTTTGATAATGAACATATCCATTGGAGCTGCAGTTACATTTCCATACGTTGTTGTTGTTGTTTATTGCCTTTGAGTTGAGCATGACTCAAAGCGACCCTAGGAACAAAAGGATTGAAGCCCCTCTACAACTACTGACATTTATCAAAGTTCATAGGGTTTCCAGAGGCATGTTATTTGGAAAGTGGATGTCACTCCTGCTTCCAATACCTCTTCATATAGAAATGTCAAATAAACAATCGGAAGAATGCATTTGGATCTCCAGGTAGAAGCCAGGGTTAGAAAGAAAAACTAGAAAGGATTAATCAGGAAATAAAATCAGTTGCTCTGAATCAGTTCAAACTCACAAAGACTTTGTATATGTCTAAGTAGGTCTGTGACCCATAGGGTTTTCAATGGTAGAGTTTTTTGTGGGGTTTGTTTGTCTTTCTAATTGGGCTTTTCCCCCCTGAGAATCCTCTGGGTGGACTCAAATATCCAAACTTTCATTTAGTAGTAGTCAAGTATGTGAACTGTTTGAATTGCTCGGAGAATCCATCAACAAAGAGATTTGTTAAAAGTGGGAAACTGGAGATCACCAAAAGAAAGAGAAAACAAGAGGCATTTTGATTAATTTCATTGAGAGGTGGTTAGTATCACTTTAGTGATTCCGTAATTGGTGACTGTAATAATCTGAAAATTTGTGCTATGTTCATCCATATTCAGAAATTCACCCTTAGAATAAGTGTTCAGTGCAATCTTGATTATTGTTGGTTAAAGTAATTGAAGGAATTTCAATTACCTTGGTTACTGGTTTCCTGTAAATAAAGACCTAAATTAATGATTTTTAACATGAGTTTGCTTTTGGTATGTCTTCTAAATTTAGAAAATATGTTAATCTGTAAAATGAAGATATAAATGCTCATAATGAATGGAGTTCACAGTTTGGCACATATTTGCCTTTTGTTTAGAAGTATTTTGTTATAAACAAAATTTATGTATTATTTGTATATATACATATGCATCTTCCAGATTAATATTTCTGTAACCTTTACAAGTGGTGGTGATTAAGTTTATAAACCGTAATGCATGTTTTGGGCTGTAATCCAGGTTGGGAAGTTGTCTGGAGCTACTGGATTCTAGAGAGATTAGTTTTCTGATTCTGGTGAGGCAATCAGGCCTGGTTTTAATTGTTTTTGGTCCAACATTCTTCTAAGTAGTATTGCACTGTTCTGTCCATTTGCTGTATAGAGGTAACCTGTGATGATAAACACTGTGACACTGATGTGTCAAATGCAATAATGGTTATCCACGGTGGGCAGTGTTTGGTGGAGCTCCCTGATTAAACAGGCTTGGAAGCAGGAGTGGCATCCACTTGCAAAATAGCTTGCCTCCAGAAACTCAATGAACATAGAGAAATAATAAGTTATACAAGTGTTCAGGTCTTTCATTTATAGGGTCACTATGATTCATCTACAATTTGATGACACTTAACAACAACAGCAACAATGCATGCTTCAAGCCATTTGTTCATAGGGTCATTATGAGTTGTGCTCGACTCCATGACAATCAGCAATAACTACATAATGCATGGGAGTGAATGTATGAAATAGAATGTGAATGAAGAATGGTGTGAAACACAATATACTTCACACTCAAACTTTGTAAGCAAACCAATAAAAAGAATTTTTAAAAAGTTATTCTTTTTTTAAAAAGTTAAGTAAATATTCTTAAATACCTAATCTAAAAATGTATATTACTTTACAATTCTGTAAATAATGGTTTAAAACAGGATATATTTATGATTGTATATTGGTTGTGTAGTTAAAAAACACTGGTTTTGTGTCATAAGGAAGCACAGTATAAGGAAATTGGAGAAGATAAACTAACATGCTTTTGAATTCTACTAGAATTGACTTCAGTGGGCAGATTTTCTTTGATCTTCTCAAAATTTATTTTGCTTTTTTGGATGGTTTGGAAAACTTGGACTTTAAAAGGAAAATATTAATGATAAGATAATTATAAAATATCATTCCAACCAACTAGGAAAAATCATGCTTGGATGATTATTTACTATCTAAAAGTTCTTCGTTCTTAAGGAGTTAGCCAGTGCTTTGTCCGGATTGTGTAGGATAAATTCCAAACAGAGCTCGTGAATCTGAACACCAGAGCTGTGACTCCAAGTGGAGCAAAGGTCATCCTTCTGCTTCTCAAAATATGACATTGTCTTTGATCTTCAGGGATCTATATGCAATATGTTGCAAAGCCATTGAGAAAATAAAGCATTGAGCCTATGAAGCATGTACATTTTGAGTTCTGTTGACTACCTGGTTAAAAAAATGTAATCCTGTATATAATATCAACCACATTACAGTTTTCTGAAATCTGACTTCCTACATCAGTTTGAACTTGTAATTTGCACAGTTTGTAATGAAAATAAAGCTTTATAAAAAACCCAGATAACTATAATTCTATTTTATATAGTATTTGAAAGAAATACAGTATTATAATAGCATATATAAAATCTATTGTATGAATATAATAAGACAAAAATGCGTTTTCTTTTGGTATAGCTTGCATTAAAAGGCTCTAGCTACAGTGGATTGCTTGAACGCCATCATATTCACACCAGAAATGTGGAGCATATTGTAGATAGTTTAAGGTAAGTTTTATGGACTTGCAGCTTGGGTGGGCTTTCTTGTAGGTTTTTTGGTGTGGCTCCCCTCCCCCCTTAGATTTTTAGTAAATATCATTTTCAGAAAATTGTATTGAGGTGGTAGTGGTTGTGTATCATTGAATCTAAACTGACTCATAGCTGACCCTCCAAGCAGGTTTTCAGAGGCAGTAAATCACACAGGAGGAGATAGCCCATCTTTCTTTTGCAGAGTAGCTGGAGAATTCAGACTGTGTGCCTTTGGGTTGGCAGCTCTCAGCTCCTTACTCCTAAGTCACTAGAGCTCCCTGTATTGAGGTGGTGGTGGTAGTTGTTGTGTACCATGGAGTTGGAGCCTACCCATAGCTGACCCTCCAGTGTGTTTTCAGAGGCACATGGGGAGATTGCCCATTCTCCTGTGGAGAAACTGGTGGATTCAAATGGCATGCCTTTGGGATTGCAGCACAATTTCCTACCATTGTTGTTGTTGTTGTTAAGTGTTGTCAGTCACAGGCAACTCATAGCGAACATATGAAGGAGAGTCCTCAATGCTTGGGTGTGTCTGTGTCTCATCCTCTCTCCAGGTTCATAGGGTTTCTGGAGACAAGTTATTATGGAAGTGGATGCCACTGCTCCTTCCAAGCTTGTTTTAATTGGGGAGCTCCACCCCACTCTCTGTCCACATTGGGTAACCAGTGATTAACACATTTGACACATCAGTGTCGTGTTCAGCCTCACAGCAACCACAAGTGACCTCTGTATGGCAACTTGTACACCAGGGCTATACGACGTAGAGGAATGTCTGAACAAAAACAATGAAAGACAGGCCCGAGGGCTGCAGATTAAAAGTCACCCACCTTTGGCTTGGTAGCATCGCTTTCTGTCCACTGGGCCAGCTGCTCTCTCTATGTTGATGTTATTGTTGTTAAGTGCCATCACATAGCGACCCTATGAAGGAGAGTCCTCAACACTTAGGTTTTTACCATTAGTGGACCTAATTTTATAACATTTCTAAGGAAGTTTTTATTATACTGTGAAAATTGCAAAGGTTTTGATCTATTAAATATAAGACAGAAGCAATTATAGTATAGATAGGGTAAGTACTAAATTACTATTCAAAAGAGAAGGATGTAGTAGTGGCCTCATGTTAAGATTTACTGTCTTAAAAGCCTGATGGAGGGTCACCAGGAGTTGGAATGCACTTGATGGCAGAGTTTGACTGGACTTACTCTACTGTGAGAAGAAGTATCTTTCTAAAAGTTAATTCAGTATGTAGGAGGATTCACCTGTATACATAATGTTTAATTTCTTAAACATATTAGTGGATTATGTGAGTGAGTATTCATTTTCATATTCTCTGAATCCCTAAAAATTTTCCTCATAAATTATAGGTTATTTTGGGACTCCATACAATCAGTGAATGAATTTATGTATAAGGGAATAAATGTGGAAAAAATGCAAATTAGCATTTTAGTCATTCAGTGTCTGGCTGTCATTCACTATTAGTTGAGTTTAAAATAATGGCTATTCAGTTTTATAATTTTTTAAAAATTTATTTTATTATCTTTGTGTGTGTACCATCAAATTAGATCTGATTGGTACTGGAGGAGATTGAACCTCCTTCTCCAGCAGAACATCTGGTGGATTTGAACCACACCCCTCTGGGATTGCAGTACAGCTTCCTGCCACTAGGCCACCAGAGCTCCCTCTAGTTTTATAATTTTTAAAACCATTCTCTTATATGTAACTATTTTGGGTCATTTCTCAGTAATGAATTTTAGTCAAGAGAAAAAGAGAAAATCGAATTGCATTCTAACCAGTGTTGCTATTGATTAATGGCTATAAAAGTTTTTATTATTCGAGTGAGCTTACAAATCATACTTTTTTTCATTCAATCATTCATACACATTTTGTTTTCTAACATGAACTACAATTGATTAATGAGTCCATTATAGTATCTTAGCAGCCATTTTTCGTATACTGTCTATCCCTTTACCCAACTTATCTATATAAAAATATTTTTAAAACTATATTGATGTTTGAGGGTAATTAGTAATTTTAGTTTATTAATATGCTCCATGGCCTGTTACAGTTATTTGGCTTGGCTGTCGTAATTAAATAAAAGTTTGTGGCAGGATTATAAAGCTGAACATAAATTTGTTTTAAAAACATACATTTATTTTTTTTCTCTATTGTGATAATATTCCTCTCAAAACATGTCTCTAAGATGTATGTTACTGCATTTTTTAATAACCTTTTTATTATTATTATAAATATGATGGTCTTATAACCTTTACTTCTTACCTCAGGAATGAAGGAATTGAAGTTCGTCTAGTGAAAAGGAGAGAGTATGATGAAGAGACTGTGAGATGGGCTGATGCTGTCATTGCTGCTGGAGGTAACTGCTTTACAGTATAAAGAATTTGGGGACAGGGTTGCTTTTTAATACATGTTGCTGTTGTACCGTAGGGTTGGAACCGACCTATAGCTGACCTCCAGGGGGTTTTCAGAGGTAGTTAATTGCACGGGAGAAGATTGCCCATCCTTCTCTCACGGTGCTTAAACGTCTAGATTTCCAAAGACTGTGGAGTCTAGTTACAGTGAAGTCATTCCTGAAGACAGATGTTTTAATTTCCTGAACTAGGTATGAAACAGATCTTTGCTATACATTTCACCTTTATAGTCAATGATGTTCCTGTGTCATTAGAGTGTGGTTCTTTCTTTTTGTATTTTGAGGTACATATATGTAGCTTTAAGTATGGCACAAAGCTTTGTCGTCATCATTGTTGTTAGGTTCTGACAAGTCGAGTACAATTCATAGCGACCCTGTGAACCAAAAAGATCTGGACCCTGTTCTACCCTGTGCAATCTTCATATTTCCTACAGGCAGGAGCCCATTGCAGCAGTCACCATATCAGCCCACTTTGTTGAGGGCCTTCCTCTCCTTCCCCAGCCCTCCACCCTTCCCAGAATCTTGTCCTTCTCGAAGGAACAGCCCCTCCTGGCAACATGCCCAAAGTATGCGAGGCAAAGACTTATCATTCTTGCCTCAAAAGAGCACTCTGGCTGCACCACCTCTAAGACATATCTCTTTGTTCTCTCAGCTGTCCACGGCATATTCAGTGCTCTTCTCCAACACCACAGCTCAATTTATTTTTCTGTCATTAGTCATAGATATATTTTGGTCTACCAATTTTTTTTTTTTAAATTAAAAGTAGAACTTGATAGAGGGCTTAGTGTAATTAGATAAGTTCTGCCCCTTTTTGGCCCCAATACACTTACACTTATTTTTACCTAAGCTTTAGTGACTACTCTTTCTAAAACTTAACATTTACAACAGTAGTTGGAGAAAAATACCCAAATTTGGAAACTTTGTTGGGTATGTTTTCAATAAAGAATATGTGAATTTGGACTCATCAGAGAAGAAAAAAATATTAGCTCATAAAAGCAGTAGGATTTAAAAAATTTTTTTAAAAAGAAGAAAAAGCGATAAGATTAGTGCTCTGATTCTTACCGGGGCAGCTTTGATTCCGGGGAACATTTGGCATTATCTTGAAGCAAGTCTGTCACTGGCAGTAGGGGCATAGTTTCTAATGGCTAAAGGCCAGTGATGCTGCTCAACATCTTATGTACAAGATGCCGCCTCAGATAATGAATTATTCTACATAAATGATATCCTTGCTACTGTCCAGAAATCCTAGATTAGAGTTGGAGAGACAGAAGAAATGAAGGGTAAGTAGAAGGGTGGAGTGTAGACTATGGCAGTTGTCAGGATGGGGTTTGGTTGTTGAAACAAAACTGCCGGTATTCAAAATGATATAAAAAGTGGATTTTGTAATAGAAGTGCAGTTAATTTTGCCTAATGCTCTTTAGGTGATGGCACGATGCTTCTGGCAGCAAGCAAAGTCTTAGACAGGCTTAAACCAGTTATTGGAGTAAACACCGACCCAGAAAGGTAAGGGGACATGTGTGGCTTGTATGTTCATTTTGTAGATTATGCATAAAAAGGTTTCTTCTTTGTTTTACATATTACCTATTCCTAATAAATCTGACAATTTCAAGGTGATTACTGGACTCTGTTGCTAGAGGTAGTATTTTTTGCAGCCAGTCTTCTTAGGCAGGAGTGTCATTGCTGCTGGCTACCATGATTAAGAAATTAAATATTTTTACCAATTTCTGCATTCTAGTGTTTATCAAAATACAGTCAGGAGGCATTGATAATTACCAATGATTGATAATTTAGCAAGATTGTTTCGAAATACCTTTTTCTCAACGACATAAAAGATACATATACCTTGGCAGATTGAGGATATACAGAAATTAAAGTGACTACATTGAACAGACCACCAATTACTCATATGCAAATTCAAGCTGAAGCTGAGGAAACTTAAACCAAATCCACAGGAGCCAAAATATGACTTTGATTTCATACCACCTGAATTTAAGAATCATCTCAGGAACAGGTTTGAGGCCT
>NW_006400145.1:1104554-1134572 GCF_000299155.1 Elephantulus edwardii
ATTCATCTTGGAGAGGGTTAAACCGGGCTGCTCCTTGGAGGCAAGGATTCTGAGACGTCGTCTAACATACTTTGGTCATGTTGTAAGGAGAGACCGATCCTTGGAGAAGGACATCATGCTTGGCAGGGTGGAGGGCAGGCGCAGGAGGGGAAGGCCTTCTAGGAGATGGATTGATTTGGTGACTGTGGTAATCGGGATGAGTGTGTTGGAGACAATGAGATTGGCACTGGACAGAGCAGAGTTTAGGGCTGTTGTACATAGGGTCGCTATGAGTCGCAAGCGACTCGATGGCATATAACAACAACAACATTTCTAGCAAGAGATGATAGAGAAGCACTGTATTATGAGTTAGGATACAACAGCGGGGCAAACCGTCAATTGCTCATGTGCAAGAGCTTAAATTGACTTGAACAAAATTTCAGCAAGACCATGAGAGCCAAAGTATGACCTTGAATATGTCCCATGGTTTTCACTAGACTCCTAACTGACAGGTTGATGGTCCACACCCAACCAGTGTTGTTGTTGTTAAGTGCCCTTGAGTCAAAGGCGACTCATAGCAACCCTATTAACGAAAGTCCTTGACAGTTGTGTGACTTTTATCCTTTCTCCAGGCTCATAGGATTTTTGGAGGCAAGCTATTTATGCCACTCCTGCTTCCAAGCTTGTTTTAACTGGGGAGCACCACCAAACACTGTCCACCATGGATAACCATTATCGCATTTAACCTGTCAGTGTCACAGTGTTCAGCTTCACAGAGACCACAAGTTACCTCTGTATGGCAAGTGGACACACCAGGGCTATACGACCTAGAAGAATGTTTCACCAAAAACAATTAAAGACAGGCCTTAGGGCCGCAGATTAGAGTCACCCACCGTTGGCTTGGTAGCATCACTTTCGGTCCACTAGGCCAGCTGGTCTCTATGTTGTTAAGTGCCCTCAAGTCTTAGGCGACTCTTAGTGACCCTATGAATGAAAGTTCTTGACCCTAGGTGTGACTTTCATCCTTCCTCCAGGTTCATAGGGTTTCAGGAGGCAAGCTTTTTGTGGATGTGGATGCCACTCCTGCTTCTACACCCACCCAACAGCTGTATATAATAAAGACAAGGTGGTCTGCTTTTATCAAGGTTACAGCTAGGAAAGCACTAAGGGGAAGTTTTGCTCTGTGACTCCTAAGTTGTGGTCAACAGGCTTGCTTTTGTGTTTTGGTTTAGCTGGCATTCGTGGTAGAAAAATTTTGTCATGAGACAGACAAGTCCTCACAGTTGAGCCTCCCAAGTAGTTTGGGAGGAGGATCTGTGGCAGGATAGCCCTGAGCCCTTGACTCTGGTGAGTACCAGGGACCTTCGGTGTTGCTGATGCCTGCCAAGTTAATCAAACTCCATTCCCTGCCATTTCTCACCTACATTCCTGACTGCTTCTGCCAATTTTTGGGGTGATGTGATTGACTTAATTAGTGGTCCTATCCACAACCCTATACTCACTTTTTTTCTTTCCTCAACTTCTGTGATAATTATCCTTTTTATATTCTAGCCATCCATAGCTGACCACACCTGGATTTTATAAAGGTCTGGAATTTCTCTATCTTTAAAATCGAAATTCCACTATGACTAAACTCCCTTATCAGCAGTTTTATTTCATCATTCCTGTCAGATTCCTCCATTCTCTGCATTTAATTCTTTCTCAGGTCATTCATTTTGGTTTTTTGGTCTGGCCATCACCTTTTCTATTCCTGCATCAGCACAACAGAGGCTGTCAGGAAAAATTCTAGAAGTCTGAGATTGGTAGCACTTCCAGGATTTAGTCTACACCGCCTTTGAAATGGACTTCCTGAGTCCTTTCAAGAACTTTCTCTGTGGATCTATTCATATCTCTTCTGTATTCCCTGAAATGATTCTTTTTAAATGTGGCTCTTCAATGTCTGTATATTCATTTAATCCCTTATCTTTTATCCTTCAACAATCCTCCCTTTTATCTCACAAAAGAAATGGAAGCCACTAGAATTTCCTCACCTTTTCTCCCTCTAGGTTGGGGGAGTAGGGATGGAGAAGAATTCTATTATTTGGTCCCCTTTTTTTCTCTCTTCCTTCTCACATGTTTCTGTTATATATTTGTTTGAAATGTATCTTCAAGAAAATGTAGTAAATTTTCTACCCTGAATTTCTTTCTGGCTGTTCCCCTTTAACTTAACACTGGTATGTCCAGTCATGTACTAATTTTTAAGTCTTTGCAGTGGGTTTGGGTGTGTGTGTGTGTGTGTGTGTGTGTGTGTGTGCGCGCGCGCGCGCGCGCGCGCTTTTGCCTCAAAGACCAGTGAGAGCTTAGTTACTAAATCTCCCAGACATTATAGTCTTAGGCTTCCTTGATTTGTGAGGGATGTTTTATGTGAGCTGCTAAATGCATCTGTATAGCATTTATGATACATGTTTGTATTTCTGTTTACTTCCTTGCCTCTTACCTCTTTTAAAGGATCATGTATTTCTGTGAGCTGCTTAAATACTGGTGTATTCAAATAGTATTTCTGTCGCTCACTTTATAAGGAAGTGTGGAACTGCTTTCCATAGTGGTTGCACTATTACATTCCCACCAGCACTGTCTGAGATTCTTTTTCTTTCCACACCCTCACCAGCATTTGTTGTTAGTTGTCATATATTGAACATTGCCATTTTGCTGGAGTGAGATGGTATCTCATCATTGATTTGATTTGTGTGTCTCTAACAGCTAATCTAGGAGGAACCTTTCCAAATTATTGAGGAGTAGTGATGCCAGTTTGAGAACTAAGGCGAGTTTGATTCAGGCCACAGTCTTTTTGATTACTAGCCATGCATCCAAGACCTGGACAGTGAATAAGGATGACAGAGAAAGAACTGAGGCCTTTGAGCTGTGGTGTTGGAGAAGAGCACTGAATATCCCATGGACAGCCAAGAGAACAAACAGACATGTCTTGGAGAGGGTTCAGCTGGAGTGCTCTTTGGAGGCAAGAATGATGCGGCTTCGCCACACAAACTTTTGGCGTGTTAGGAGGGGCTGTTCCTTGGAGAGGGACATGATGCTGGGAAGGGTGGAGGGTCGGCAAAGGAGAGAAAGACCCTTGACCAGGTGTATTGACATGGTGACTGCTGCAGTGGGCTATTGTGTGTCAGAAGTTGTGAGGATCATACAGGACAGAAGAGGATTCAGATCTTTTGTTCATAGGGTCGCTATAAATTGTGCTCAACTCAATGGCACCTAACAACATCAGCAACAGCTAACTATCTTGAACATTTATTTATGTATGTATTGGCCATCTTATTATCATCTTTGGTGAGTTCCTCATGTTCTCTATTTTTTTAAATTAATTTTAATGAAAATTTACAGAGACTTCGGATTTCCATTCATTCATTGTTGCACTTTTCTCTATGTCCATCCCTCCTCAACTCTTCTCTTTGAAAAGTAAAAGAAAAATTCTTTCATTGTTTTACAATCCCTCCCCCCAGGTCCACCCCATTGTGTAGCCTTTGTTCTGGACTCCTGTCATTATAATAATACCTTATCACATATCCATTTTAAACAATTTTCTCCCTCATCTGTTTCAATATAATAAACATTATTTATCCCATCCTTCTCAGTCTTCCCCTAACCCCAATGTCAGTCTTTGTTTTACAACAGTGGCACTATGCAGTATTTGTCCTTTTGTGACTCAGATGGTTCAGTCGGCATAATGTCCTCCAGGGTCATCCATTTTGAGTAATATTTCATGCGTTCCTTGTTTTTTAATGCAGCATAGTATTCCATTGTGTGAATATACCACAGTTTCTCTATCCATTTGTTTGTTGATGGGCACTTAGGTTGTTTCCAACTCCTTGCTATTATGAACAAAGCCATGATAAACATGGGTGTGCATGTATCTGCTTGGGTGGCAGTTACGGTCTCTTTGGGTTATATTCCCAGTAGTGGAATTGCTGGGTCAAATGGTATCTATTTGCCACTTTTTTGAGAAAGCGCCATACCACCTTCCTCAATGGTTGCACCATTTTACATTCCCACCAACAGTGAATAAGGGTTCCAGTTTCTTCTCTACTTTTTAATTGGATTTTTTGTCTTTTATTTGTTGTTGAGTTGTTGGTGTTTCTTTACATTTCAAAGATGAGTTTGGTAAATATTTTTTCCCTTTCTGTGTGTATTCTCTTTACATTATTTTGAAGAAGTCGTTTGATGCACATAAGAATTTAATTTTTAACACCCTCTTTTGATTGAGCAGTTATAAGTGATGGTGTGATTTTCATGCCTGTCAAGGTCATCAGCTTGATAAATGGCACCTCAGCCTTGCCCTTTTTTTCTCACCATATTGGCCACGGAGTCCTGGGAACACTACCTTGAATTCTTACTGTCTTCATTCACATTAAACATAGCTCAGGCATCTGTCCTGTGTTGAAATGATCTAAGTGCCTCTAGTCTCACCCTTTCCAGCCCAACCTTCACACTTTGTTGTTCTTTTCCAAAGGGCAAACCTGAGTATGCCCATTCCTCTGTGAAAGTGCTTTTATGGCCTTCAGGATGTACTGCAGATTCTCACAGATACAACCCTATGCCCTTTCACAGTCTGCTTTTCCAGCTTTATCTATCTTCCAAGATTATCTGTCCTCCAAGAATGTATTTCTCGGGAGGCACTATAGTTCTTGAGGAAAAAGAAAATTCCTTTGGTATTCTACCCAAAGGCTATTCTTAGTGCAAAATATAACCTTTTGAGTGTCTGCTGACACTAGTGATGAGGTGGTAGAACCTGGTATTTTGCTATAGTATTTAAGATAGCTTGTGATTTGAAGGAATAGTTAGTGAATGAGCTCTCCACAGGGCCCTGGATGTGCTCACCAAGTTGTGCCAAGAAATCTGGAGAACAGCCACTTGGCCAACTGACTGGAAGAGATTTATATTTCTTCCCATCTCAAAGAAGGGTGACCCAACTGAGTGTGGAAACTACAGAACAATATCATTGATTTCACATGCAAGCAAGATTCTACTGAAGATTATCCAAAAACGACTGGAACAGTACATCAACAGAGAACTGCTAGAAGTCCAGGCTGGGTTTAGAAGGGGTCGTGGTACTAGGGATATTGTAGCTGATGTTAGATGGATCTTAGCTGAAAGCAGAGAATACCAGAAGAATGTCTATCTGTGTTTCATTGATTATGCAAAGGCATTTGACTATGTGGATCATAACAAACTGTGGCTGACTCTGAGAAGAATGGGAATCCCAGAACATTTAATCGTGCTAATGTGAAACCTATACTTGGACCAAGAGGCAGTAGTCAGAACAGAGCAGGGCAACACTGCATGGTTCAAAATTGGGATTTGTCCTATCTCCAAATAGGGATTTGTCCTATCTCCATACCTTTCCAACCTGTATGCAGAGCAGATTATCTAAGAGGCTGGGCTCTGTGAGGAGAAGCTGTGGCGTTAGGAGTGGTGGACAATCCATCAACAATCTGCGCTATGCAGATGACACAACCCTGCTTGCTGAAACTGAGGAGGACCTCATGCACTTACTGCAGAGGGTCAAGGACTGCAGCCTTCAGTATGGATTGAGGCTCAATGTCAAGAAGACAAAGATTCTCACCACTGGACCACTTGGTAGCATCAGGATGGATGGCGAAGAGATTGAGAGTGTTCACAGCTTCAGTTTGCTCGGCTCCACGGTCAACACTCTTGGCACCAGCAGTCAGGAAATCAAAAAGCGTATCAAGTCTGCTGTTAGGGACCTCTCTAAAGTACTCAAGAGCAATGGTGTCTCTCTGGAGACTAAGGTGCGCCTGATACAGGCCATGGTCTTTGCAATCACTTGTTTTGCATCAGAGAGTTGGAAAATGACTAGGGAGGATAGAAGGAGAATTGAAGCCTTTGAGCTGTGGTGCTGGAGAAGAGTATTGAGGGTTCCATGGACTGCCAAGAAAACAAACAGATCCATCCTGGAGAGGGTTAAATCATGCTACTCCTTGGAGGCAAGGATTCTGGGGCTTCGTCTGACATACTTTGGACATGTTGTAAGGAGAGACGGGTCCTTGGAGAGGTACATTATGCTTGGTAGGGTAGAGGGACAGTGCAGGAGGGGAAGACCCTCCATGAGGTGGATTGATTCAGTGACTGGGGTAATCAGGATGGGGATGGGTGTGTCAGAGGCACTGAGATTGGCACAGGATAGAGCATGGTTTAGGGCTGTTGTACATAGGGTTGCTATGAGTCGCAAAGGACTTGAAGGCACATCACAACAACAACAACATTTAAGATAGCTTGTGATTTGAAGGAATAGTTAGTGAATGAGCTCTCTACAGGGCCTCTCCTGGGATCTGGATTTTTACAGAGAGCACTTATCTTTTTATTTTATTTCCATCTCAATTGCTTATCTCTTTAAACTCTAAACTCAATGATTATATGGCCTCACATTTTAATTTCTCTGTCTCTAGAATAGTTTTATACATTGTTGGCAGGCAGTAAACATTTGAAAAAATTAATGGTAAATTAAGTGATCGTAGGAAAAGCAGGGCTGAGACCACACTTGAGTTCAGTAAATGTTCCTGTAGTGTAAGTAATTGAGAACATTGGCTTAGTAATTATTTTTGATTGCCTCAATATTGATGCAGCATAGATTTAATGGCTTCTTAATATCATATCTTATATCATTAAGGTAAAAATTATTTGCTTAACTTTGGTAATCGTATTTATGTTGTAGACTGAGGGTATTTTTATAATTATTAATAATGAGACAGACTACCAGGAATGATATAGAACAGAGTGTGAAAAACAGGGGGCCAACAGTTCCCATGACTGAAGCCCCCAAGCCATGCTTCTCTGAGTATTTATTGAGAATCATAAGGAAGGTAAACAAAGTAAAATCATAAGGAAGGATAATGGTGAAGTCTTTTGCAGATAAGGCCAAGTTCCTCTTTATGCTAATCTCAGGAGGGAGGGATTCAGTTGATACAAACTAGGAACAACTTGACTCTTGTTGTTGTTGTTGTTATTATCTGCTGTCATGTTGACTATGATTCATAAAGACCCTATGAAAAAGGACTCTGAACCTTGCCCTATCCTGAACCAACTCCACCATCTCTGACACACCGCGCCCCTTTGCCAAAGTCACTGTGTCAGTCCATCTCATCCAAGGTCTTCCTTTTGGATACCTTTCTCCAAGGACTGGCCCTTCCTGACAATATGCTTTAAGTATGTGAGACAGAGTTTCAGAATCCTTGCATCAGAGGAGCAACCTGGTTTCATGCTCTCCTGTTGTCCTGCACTACAGCTCAAAGGCATCAAATCTTTTTCTGTCATCCTCAGTCATTGTCCAGCTCTCAGATACACAGTGGGCAGTTAAGACCATAGCTTGGATCAGGTGCACCTTACTCTTTAGACTGACATCGTTGCTTTTTTAGCACTCTGGAGAACTCTTTGACAGCAGATTTTCCCAGTGCAACTTGTCTTTTGATTTCCTGACTGCTGGTGCCAATGGTGTTGATTATGGATCACAGCAAGTTAGCTAATGATATGTGTTCTGTATTTTGCATCCATTTGACCGAGCCTGGAAAATATTTATGACATTTGAACACTTAAGATTGCAAACATTATAGAAAATAATGTGGTAGCTAGCCTCTAAAATAGTAGTATGCTGTGTGTGGTCCCTCTTATCCCTTCCCCATATTCAATAAGGGCTGGCTTGATGCCTTTAGATTGTGTTGTTGGCAGAGAATATGGAAATACCTTATACTTAGAAATGAACAAATAAATATATCTTAGAAGAAGTTCAGCCAGAATGCTCTTAAAAGTCATGAATAGGAGACTTTATCTCACTTACTTTGGGTATATTATTAAGAGGAGCCAGTTGCTGTAGAAATACATCACACTTAAGCAGGTCAGACAACAAAAAAAAAGTAGGAAGATGTCCTTCACATATTTACAAGCAAGAATTTGTTTGCAAGTCCTACCCTCAGCCTTTTCTTGAAGAGTGAAACATCACAATTTCACACATCATATAGCATCAAATGCGCTGATTGAGATTTCTCTATCTCTTTCCTTGCTTCCGGTGCCATGTATATTGGTCATCCTACAGCAGGCTGTAGGCACTCTTACCACTTTGTCATTTGTGATTATATTGTTTTCAGTCTTCTATTCCAGGCTGCAAACTCCTTGAAGGAGTTCACCCTCATTTATGTCTAGTAAGTGGAGGTTTACATAGGACTACACGTCTCATTTCTATTTTAGTGGCTCAGAATTTTTAACATTTAGAAAGAGATTGTTATTCAAAATACTTTTACAGGGGAACTCTAGTGGCAAGAAGAAGTGCTGCAATACCAAAGGTGTGTGGTTCAAATCCACCAGATGCTATGCTGGGAAAGGCGGGACAGTCTCCTCCCCATGCTGGTACACAACAAGAGAAAACAAAACAAACAAAAAAACCACTTACAGATACAGTTTGTTGTTGTTTTTGTTTTGGGTTTTTTGTTTGTTTTTTTTTTTTACAGTTGACTAATTATACATTTATTTTCCTTTGAGCTTCCAAATTTGATTTCTTATGTTTAAAGATTTTATAATATGTTCTTTTCTTTAGAGTGTATTCCCACTAGTGGAATTGCTGGGTCAAATGGTATTTCTATTTCCAACTTTTTGAGAAAGTGCCATACTGCCTTCCATGGTGGTTGCACCATTTTTCACTCCCACCAACAGTGAATAAGGGTCGTTTCTCCACAGTCTCGCCAGTATTTGTTGTTTGCTGCTGTTAAAGTTTACTATTCTTACTAGGGTAAGATGATACCTCATAGTCGTTTTGATTTGCTAGGGATTTTTAACATTTCTTAATGTGTTTGTTCACCATCTGTATTCTTTGGTGAAGTGTCTGTTCATATCCTTATGCCCATTTTGTGACTGAGTTGTTTACCTTTATGTTGTTGTGGTGTACAGGTATAGTTTGATTCCATAGAATAGCTCTTTGACATTAATGGCTTAATCATCATTTTAAAGATGAATCTGATGCTAAAGTAACTTTCCCAAAGTTAATAGTTAAATAATTTAAAAAGTAAAAACTATATCCTTCGATAGTTTTGTGATAATCAAGAAATGATAGATTTGCTAATGTTGAGCTCCATTATAATGTGAAAACTTAAGTTTTAATGTATATTGTGACATTACAGCTGAACGGAGAATACTTTTTCTGTTTGGAATTTTATTTTGTTAATATTAAAAGTAGGTAAGTTAAGGGCACAAAAATGAATAGAGAAGATTTATGTCTAGTTTTGTAGCTTGAATGAGATGTTTTATTTTTATCTAACCTTTTTCTTTTTTCCTTTATCACAAAATTCCCTTTTAAAATAAAGGTCAGAGGGACATTTATGTCTGCCTGTCCGATACACACATTCCTTCCCAGAAGCCTTGAAGAAGTTCTATCGCGGGGAGTTCAGGTAGGACTTTCTAACTATAATTCTTATATACATGTGTGCCATTCCAAATGTTCTTAAAGCAAACTAATTAGAGAATATTTAACTATATCTAGATATAACTGGTAAAGGTAATTCAGCTTAGTGAGAGAGAGATTGGATATATCTCTTAGTCCTTTATCAACCATGTATAGAAACCCTGACAAATACAGGTGACCTCTGTTTAATGCCGCCAAGTATCAGTTTTTTACCTTTGTAATATAGAGGCCTTGTCTCTCTGCTCTTAGCCTCCTTACACATGCTTTGCAGTTTGGTAGAAAGCTAGTTTAAAAAGTTTGGTTGAAATTAGGCTTGCAAGTTCTCTGAGATTTTGAATTTCTTATCCTCGTCTTCTATCACCCAGGAGTGACTGGAAGTTGGTATTATGCCAGCATTGCTAAGTATCCTGGTAATCTCTGTCTTACAGAGTACCTATTTCTTAACTAGTGAGCATGCTTTTTTTTTCCTTTCAAAACCATAATTTATTAAAACTGACAAAATTGAAGTAGAAAATCTGAATAGTCCTATACTTTTTTTTTTAAATATTTCTACTAGTTTATTGAGAAAATTCAAATTTGAACAAATTCTTTCCGTTTCCCTCACCCTCCACCCATCAAATTGTACAGCCCAGTTATTAATCCTCCATCCCCCCTGCCCATCCACATCCCTCTGCTTCCAGCCTCTCCCACCCCTCCTGGATCCTTAAACTCATTCTGCATTGATAGTTTTATACAATATTTATCCTTGTGGGACTGTGTTAGTTCACTCAGCATAATTCTCTCCAGTCCCTCCCAAGTGAGGTAATAATTACAAAGTTATTGCTCCTGCATGCTGCATAGTATTCCATTGTGGGAATGTACCATAATGTCTCAATCCATTCATTTGTTGTTGGACATTTGGGCTGTTTCAATGTTCTTGGGATGGTGAATAATGCTGCTGTGAACATTGGTGTACAAATCTCAGTTTGTGCTTCAGTTCTCATGTGAGAATATACCCTGAGAAGGTTATATTCCAAATAGTGGAATAGCTGGGTCATATGTCTTTAACTTACTCTGTGATCCACCGAAAAGAAGAAGATGGGAGGAGGTGCAAGTTTAAGGAGTCATATTTCAAAGAGACCAATAGGGGCCACTTTTTATTTCTTGACAGACTAAATTTCCTAGTGAAAGAACACTTTTACCCTGTGAATTTTTGAAATGATATCAAATCTATTTGCCTTCTGTAGAATAATTCTATTACCATGATCTATGGTTCTATTCTACAATTTTGGCATGGCTAGAACTGACCTTCTCTTTCATCACCATCAAGTCAGAACGAACTCACCTTACCCTCCAGCAGGTTTCCAGAGGCTGTAAATTTGCATGGGAGAAGATTGCCCATCTTTTTCCCAAGTTGCTACGGGTGGATTCGAAACACCAGAGAGGTCCTGCCTCTGAGTTAGCATGCCACCACCAAGTAGGAGTCTGTTTTTGGTGTTTGCTTTACTAAATCTCTTCATCTTGCTTTTAAACAGCAATTTTTAGTTTTGAAATAAATTAATACTGCTTTTAATTTTACTGTTGTTGTTGTTATTATGTGCCATCAAGTTGCTAACGAGTCATAGCGACCCTATGTATAAGATCCTTAAACCCTGTTCTATCCTGAGCCAACCTTACTGTCTCTGACACACCTACCCTTATTACCCCAGTGACTAAATCAATCCATGTCATAGAAGGTCTTCCTCTCTTGCACTGCTCCTCCACCCTTTCAAGCATGAGTTCCCTCTTCAAGGATTGGTCCATTCTTGCAACATGTCTAGAGTATGTCAGATGAAGCTTCAGAATCCTTGCCTCTAAGTAGCAGCCTGGTTTCACCTTCTCCAGGACGAACCTGTTTGTTCTCCTGGAAGTCTATGGCAAATGCAACACTCTCCTCTAGCACCACAGCTCAAAAGCATCAATTCTCTTTCTTTCATTCCTAATCATTGTCCAGCTCTCTGATGCATAGCAAGCAATTGCGAAGACTATGGCCTGGATCAGGCGCACCTTAGTCTCCATACTGATGTCCTTGCTCTTCAGTACTCCAGAAAGTTCCCTGACTGCTGACTTTCCCAGTGCAATGCGTCTCTTGATTTCCTGGCTACTGGTACCAAGAGTGTTGATTATGGAGCTTTTAGAAAGATTTATAAAAAAACAACCGAAAACCTACACAGCTTGTTGCTGTTGAGTTGGAACCAACTTATAGTTGAGCCTCCAGCAGATTTTCAAAGGCTGTAAATAGCAGAGAAGGAGATTGCCTGTGTTTTTCCTGGAGCCCAAGTTGGATTGAAACCTGCAGAGAGATGGTGCCTTTAGTTTAGCAATGCAACTTTCTGCAGACAGCATCACCAGAGGTCCCCAGAAAACTATAGTACTTGTTTATGCTTTATCTGTTTTCCTTTTATTGTGAAAAAAAAAAGTGTTTTCAGTCATCACTTTTGAGGGGAAGGTTTTTTACTTAACCTGACTACATTAACAATATTTTATATAGAGAGATATATACATACATACACAGACAATATTATTTTTATATATGTATATATGTATGTATGTATGTGTGTGTGTAAATAAATAATAAATAAGCAAGCAAGCTCTGGTGACCTAGTGGTAAGAAGCTGCATGCTGCAATCCCTGAAGACGTGAGGTTTGAGGCCACCAGCTGCTGCTCCATGGGAGAAGGATGGGCGGCCTAGTAGACAGAATATTGTTGCATACTCAAAGGCAGGCAAAATCCAAGCTATATCTAACTCAGTGTCTCAGCTCTGAGGGGTGCTTGATAGTTCACTTAAGTTCAAGTTACTTGGGAAATGGTTTATAAACAACATTAGATATATTATAATTGAAAAGAAGAATAAACATCCAAATTTGTCTGATCAAGGAAATTGTCCATCTTAATGTTTCTAGTATATAGGTTGTTTTGGGAATCACTAATTTTTAAATAACAATTTTTTTTGTTCAGTGAAATTATTATGTCTAATGGTAACCTAGTGGTAAACTGTGCTGCAATCTTGAATCCACAAGTTGCTCTGCGGGAAAAAGATCGGCACTCTCCTCCCCGTGCTTAAACTGCCTCTGCGGGTCAGTTCCAACTTGATGGTACACAACAACAACAATCTTTAATTTACAAAGCTCTAGTGGCCTAGAGAATAAAGATTTGCACTGCCAACCCAGAGACAGGTGGTTCAAATCCACTGGCTGCTCCTTGAGAGAAAGACAGACATTCTCCTCTCATGTGACTTACCGCCTCTGCAAACTGAACTGGGGGGTCTGATATGAATTGGTTCTAAGTCTTCAGCAGTGAGAGAGAGAATCTTCAGATTCCGAGCACTGCCTTGACACTGTTTTCCTTCATTTTTCCAGGTGGTTGTGGAGGCAGCGAATCAGGTTATATCTTGAAGGGACTGGCATCAATCCTGTGCCTGTGGACCTTCATGAGCAGCAGCTAAGTTTGAATCAACACAGCAGAGCCTTCAACATTGAACGAGTTCACGATGAAAGTAGGTTGTTGTCACTGAGATGTACTCAGGGCAGTATTTAAGTTACATCGGCATCTAATGTTTGGAAGTGATAATTTATAATTATGCTGTTATTTTAGTACCGTTTGTAACACTTAAAAAAGTAAAATATTTTGCTTTAGTTGTAATCTTAAATATTACTATTAGAATCTGAAGCAAGAAATGCTGCATATTTTTAAAAGAATTTTCTAAAACAAGCTTGAAAATTAGTTGACTCAGGAAGGATAATAAATTTAAATATTGGAATAATTTCTAAAGATGATTAGATAGTAAATTTCAAAAACTTATCTCCAATTGAGTAATATACTTCTTTATTCTGTTATGAAATACACAAGATGTAACTATAAAAATGGATGGCTGACTATAAAAATATCCTATGGCCTGCCAAAGAAACCAGGTATGTCTTCGAAGAAGTGCACCCAGAGTGCTCTTTAGAGGCAAGAATGGCAAAACTTCATCTCACAGATCTTGGGCATGTTGCTAAGAAAGGCTATTCCTTGGAAAGGGATGTCATGCTTGGAAAGGTCAACGAAAGAGAGGAGGGCCCTCAATGAGATGGATTGACATGGTGACTGCAGCAGTGTGCTCAATCAAGTGTGTCAGAGATGATGAGGATGGGTCAGGGTAGGACTGGGTTCCTATCTATTGTTCGTAGGGTCATTGAGTTGTACTTGATGGCACCTAACAACAACACTAAAATTGACAGAGTGTCGAGCTTCTTGCCAAATGACTGTAGGTTCAAATCCACTGTGGGATTTCTCTGTGGGAGAAAATATGATGTAATCTGCTCCCATAAAAATGTACAGCCTTAGAAACGCAGTGGGGCAACTGGGGTCCACACTGTGGGATTACTGTGAGTTGGAATCAACCTGGAGTGGGTTTTGTTGATGGGGTCTGAATGCTGTTCAAGCAGCATGTGCTGCTTGCAGAAGTCAGAAGTCTGTGCATCTCTGGCCGTTCGAACCAACCAGGAGCTCCTTCGGAGAAAGACAGGCAATCTTCTCAACATTAGAGTTTACAACCTGAGATCCAGTGAAGGGTTGCTGTGAGTCGGAACCAAATTGATAGCAATGAGGTCATGTTTGGGGTTTTGGGCTGTTAGATGTTTTTTTTTGTGTGTGTGTGTGTGTGTGTGTGTGTGTGTGTGTGTGTGTGTTTTAAGTCAGTGATTGATTAAGCAAATTGGAAAAAGCCCAAATGGGGGGAGCAGGTGAAGGAAATGATGAGGGTTCAGTGGGGACCAGATGCTACAGAGGAATGACAAGCATTTTCCAGTGGTAATTAAACCATCTGTCTTATTGATTTGGGAATTGGATGCCGACTCTCTGGCTTCTTCATGCTGAACAGGGGCGTTGATGTAAAGGGGGGAAGGGAGGATGCTTTATCACCTTACTGGTGGTCTTGGGTTAAAGCTGCTTGCCTTCTTGCTCTGGACTGCAAGTGTTTTCCCAGGTGGGTCCAGTGGGGATGGCTGGTTGAACCCAGAGGCTCCATCCTTCTTTGCTTCCATAGCTGTCAGTTGTATTTCCTTTTTGTCACTGGCACTGGGTTCAGGGTCAATTCTGGAGTAAAACTCAGTGTTAAGGTTACCTATAGGAAAGGGAGCAAACCTAGAGAGAACAAACTTGTGAGTTACAAATAGAAGGGCTTTGAGGGTGTTGCTTTCCGGTTTACTGGGGGGGGGGGCAGAATGTGGCCTAGGTAACATCCTCTGGATACCCTAGGCATTCTTTCCCCCCCCCTTCCCCACCCAGGGGTCAGATGGCACAATCTGGGCACTGAGGAGCTCACCCTGAGGGCCGCGACGGCTCACCCCGAGCCGGGGGCCGAGGGCAGCCCGCCCCGGGCAGAGCGCCACGACGGCTTGCCCCAAGTCGGGGGCAGAGGGCAGCCCATCCTGAGCAGGGCAACACCCCCCAGGAGCTGGCTGGTATACTCCCCCTCCAATTGCCCCTACCCCAGTCTGGTCCCCTCACCTGACTGAGGACTCTGTGGTCAGCAATAGTGTTTCCAATTTCAGCACTGCCACTTTTACCCCCCCCATAAGTGGTCATACTATATTTTGAAGTAGGTGTCACTGCCCTCCGCTTTTATATATGATAAAAGGAACCCAAGAATTGTGAACAGACTCCCCCCAGGTCTAACCATCTTTTGGCAGAAGCATTCAACAGAACAAAATATGTGGTGCATTTAGGATGTTGGTCCTCTTGTGCATGCTGCCACTTTTAAGGTCATCAGACTCGCAGTGATTTTTCAGCAATCCATTGTATAGGTAATCTTCTTCTTTGGCCTGTCCAAGGAAACCCAAACCTGCAGATGGCGGGCATGCATCCCATCCCCCACCTCCTACGCAGGCAGCCAGCAGAGGTGCGCGGCCCCCCTCCTGAGCACGGGCAGCCATTGGGGGCGCGCCCCCCCACCCCGCCGCACGGGCGCTCGGTGGGTGCGTGGCCCCTCTTGTGTGGGTGGTGTATTAAATTCTTAAAGAGAAGACAGACAGAAGAATGCTTCCCTTTTATTAATAATTCTTACTAAATATATGGTCTTTTTAAACGTATTCATTGTTCTTGCTTTTGGAGTAAATGATAGTTTTGCTTCAAATATGCCTTTTCACATTTAAACCAATCCAATTTATCTTTTTCAAACTGACATCATTGCTCTTCCTCATTTTGGAGAGGTCCCTGACAGCAGGCTTTAGCCTAATGCAATACATCTCCTGATCTCCAGACTTCTGGTACCAAAAGACTAATTGTTGATCAAGCAAGATGAAATCATTGACACTTTCATTTCTTTCTCCGTTTATCATAATGCTGACTGTTGGTCCTGTGGTGAGGACCTTTATTTTCTTAATGTTGAGATATAATCCATGTCGAAGGCTGTAGTCTTTGTTTTTTTTTTGTTTTTTTAGAGTTACAACTCCATCTTTATTTAAGCCTTATGAGTCTCCTTAGCATTTTCCACCTACTCGGGGAGCAGAAACTTTCACAGGCTCCGCAATTTTTTTTTTAGGCGCTGCTTTTGTGGGAGCCTTAGTAGCAGCCATTGCAGTCTTTTTAGATGCTTGTTTAGCCTTTTTTGCTTCCTTGGCAGCCCTGATAGCCTGTTCTCGTTGAGCCTTTCTAACTTCAGGTTTTTGATTCCTCTTGGCCATTATATCAGCAAGAGATGACCAGTGATGGCCCTTTGGAATTTGACTGCTCGGCGGGTTCTTTTCTTTTGAATTTCTTCCGACTGGCCCTTTTTGTGCTTCCTTCTGTAAAGGACAGTCCAATTGATCTGCCGTGGATTCCTTTTGGAAAGGAAAGCCGACACGCATTTTGCATTAAGAAACTGGAACACCTTTCCGTCGATCCTGGCATAGCGCCTCCCGTGCCCGGGGTAGATCTTGTACCCGCTGAAACTGCACAGCTCAACCTTCATGGCTGCAGCTTTAGCGACACTGGGAAAATGGCGAAAAAAGCAGGCTGTAGTCTTTGATCTGCTGCACCAGGCACTTCATATCCTCCTCACTTTCAGCAAGTAAGGCTGTGTCATCTGCATAATGCAGGTTGTTGATGAGTCTTCCTTCAATACTAATGCCACATTCTTCTTCATAGCGTCTAATTTCACAAATTATTTGCTCAGCATACAGACTAAATAAGTATGGAGAAAGGATACAACCCTAACAGACACCCTTCCTGATTTGAAATCATGAAGTGTCCCCCTGCTCTCCTCAGACAACAGCTTCTTGATTTAGGTATATATTTCAGAAGAGTACAATAAAATGTCCTGAGATTTCCATTCTTCTCAATGTTAGCCATAATTTGTTATAATCCACATAGTCAAATGTCTTTGCATAATCAATAAAACAAAGACATTATTCTTGTATTCTCTGCTTTCAGCCAGGATCCGTCAGATATCAGCAGCTGACACAATGACTTCAGCAGTGAGCTCTAGAGGGCAGAGATGATGAGGATGGCACAGGAAAGGGCATAGTTCAGGTCAGCTGTTCATCAGGTCACGATGAGTTGTACTTAACTCAATAGCACCTAACAACAGCAGTTTAGTCTTTCACATGTTAAACTTATTTAATAATCAGTCTTTAGTATTTTTTAACTATGAAACAATGAATACTTTTCTGAATATAATGATTATAAGAATATATATACATATCTGAACTAATGTAATTTCTGCTTGTAAAGACAAACTCACTTCTAACATATAAGATATGTATATTACATAATATAAATTGTATATATTTAAATTCCTCATTCTCCTTTGAAAGTGCTTTGTCAGTGCTGTGCTGTTTCAGACCCTCCCAGAGCCGACTGAAGTGCGACAGGAGTCTAGTGTGACGGATATTTCATTACTCTTGGAATTTTAAAATATTTAATTTTTTTTGTTGTTAATTGTTAAAAGTATACACAGCAAGGTGCACCTGATCCAGGCCGTAGTCTTCGCAATTATGTGCTGTGCATCAGAAAGCTGGACGATGTCTAGGGATGATAGGACAATTGATGTCTTTGAGCTGTGGTGCTGGAGAAGAGTGTTGACGATACCAAGGACTGCTAAGGAGAGCAAACAAGTTCATCCAAGAGAGGGTGAAACCAAGCTGCTCCTTGGAGGCAAGGATTCTAAAGCTACATCTGACATACTTTGGGCACTTTGCAAGGCGGGACCAGTCCTTGGAGAAGGATATAGTGCTTGGGAGGGTGGAGGGAGGACACAGGAGAGGAAGACTCTTGAGGAGATGGATTGATTCAGTGACTGGGGTAATGGAGGTAGGTATGTCAGAGATGATGAAGTTGGCTCAGGATAGAGCAGGGCTCAGAGCTGTTGTACATAGGTCACAAGTGACTCAATGGCACATAACAACAACAACGTACACAGTAGTGCTCCTTCTCTTTTACTTAAATATGTTTTCCCTTTTTGATGCTCTAGTGCAGTTTTCCATCTCTTCTGACATCTATTTCGGTTGTTTCTTTCTCCTCTATCTTTGTAATGACCTTCTGCTTTCCTCATGAATGATATCATTGGTATCATCCCACAACCCATTCAGTCTTCAGTCGCTGGTGTTCAGTGCCTCAAACCTATTCCTAAGATGATCTTGAAATTCATATGGGATAGATTCAAGATCATATCTTGGTTCTTGGTTCATCAGTAACCTGCAGTATGCAGATGACAAAACCTTGCTTGTGAAAGTGAGGAGGACTTGAAGCACCTGTTGTCAAGGACCAAGGAATGCAGCCTTCAGTATGGATTGCATCGTACTGTCAAGAAAAAAAGATTCTTACCACTGGACCAATAGGTAACATCATGGTGAATGGAGAAGAGATTTAAACTGTCGACAGTTAAATCTTGGATTCACCGTTAACACCCTTGGTACCAGCAGTCAGGAAATCAGAAAACGTATTGCACAGGGAAAATCTGAAGTTAGAGACCTTTCCAAATTACTGAGAAATAATGATGTTACTTTGAGGACTAAGGTGCATCTGATTCAGGCCATGGTCTTTCCAGTCACTTGCTATGCTTCTGATAGCTGGAGAGTGAATAAGGATGACAGAAGAAGAATTGATCCTTTTGAGTTGAGTTGTTGGAAAAGAGCAATCCTTGGAGTTGAGGTGTTGGAAAAGAGAATTGAACATCCCATGGACTGCCAAAAGAACAAATAAATATGAATTGGAGATGGTGCAGCCAGAGTATAGTTTGTTGGTTTTTTTTGTTGTTGTTTTTTTTGAGGCACGAATGATGGGCATGTGGCTAGAAAGGGCTATTCCTTGGAGAGGGACATGATGTTAGGAAGGGTTGAGGGTCAGCAAAGGCATGGAATTCCCTTGACCAAGTCAATTGACACAGTGACTGCCGCAGTGGGGCCTAGTGTGTCAGGAAGTGTGAAGATGGCGCAGGATAGAACAGGGTTCACATCCACTGTTCATAGAGTTGTGAATCATACACAACTCAGCACCTAACAACAACAGCAACATGCACAGCAAAACACATCAGTTCTATTGTCTCTACATGTATAGTTCTCTGATTGCATTCTTTGAGTTGAGTTTTGCACCATTTGCACTTTTTTTTTGCAATTGTTCCTCTCCTGTTTACATGCATTCACTATACTATAAACTTTTTGTCTCATCCTGGATTTAAAAAAAAAAAAATTATTATTAGCAGTTTCTTTTTGTTGTTGTTGAAAATATAAAGACTGCATGTGCCAATTCAACGATTTGTCCAAGTACATTTGTGACATCAGTTACGTTCTTCATGTTGTACAGCCAGTCACATCTTCCTTTCCTACTTGTTGGTCCTCTATTAACATGAACTTTCTGCTCTCCAACCTTCCTATTTAACCTTTTGGATTGCTGCTAACAGTTTTATCTTATGTATGTTGATGTTGTCACGTATGTCAAGTCATCTATGACTCAGACAACCCTATGAACAACTGTTGTGAAACTTGTCCTATTCTGTGCCATCCTCATTATCTCTGATATACTTCAGCACACTGGCATAGTCATATCAGTCCACTTCATCGAGGATCATCCTTTCTTTCACTGACCCTACTGCTTCCCAAGGTGATGTCTTTTCCAAACAGCATGCCCCAAATGGGTGAGACTAAGCTCCTCCATTTGTGTCTCCAAGGAACACCCTGGCTGTACTTTCTCCAAGGATATATTTGCTTTTGTTTTCTTAGCGGTCAATCACATACTTAGTATTCTTCTTCAACACTACAACTCAAGGTCTTCTATCATCCTTGGTCATTGTCCAACTTTCAGACACCTAACAAACAAGTAATTGAAAAGACCATGGCTTGAATTGGATGCATCTTTAAACTGGCATTGTTGTTCCTTAACACTTTAGCTCCGTGACAGATTTATGCAGTGTAGTACATCTTTTGATTTCTTGATTGTATAAGGGTGTTGGTTGTGGATCCAAGTAAGATGAAATTATTGATAACTTCAGTCTTTTCTCCGTTTATCATGCTGTTGCCTGTTGGTCGAGTGGTGACAATTTTTATTTTCTTAATTTTGCAATGTAATTGTAATCCATATTGAAGACTGTAGTCTTTAATCTTTTGTAGCAGACATTTAAAGTCTCCTTGATTTCAGCAAGCAAGGTTGTATCATCTGTAACATACGTGGTTGATGAGTCTTCCTCTGATCCTTGATGGTCCAACCTCTTGGATTATTAGCCCAGCAAGGTCATATTCTTGACTCATTCAGAAGTCTTAGGAAATACAATCAAAGTGCTCCACAGAAGCAAGGATCACTAGACTTTGTCTTACCTGCTTTGGGTATGTTGCCAGGAGGTGCCAGACCTTGGAAAATTACCTTGACGACGATCTGCCTTTTTTCTATCCTAAATCATGACATCATGCTGGGAAAGTTGGAGGGTCAGTGAAAGAGAAGACCTTCAGTGAGATGACCTGATACAGTGACTACAGCACTGGCTTTAAGTACAGCAGAAATTGTGAGGATGGCCCAGGATCAGGGAAAGTTTTGGTTTGGCGTCACTATGTTCACAGTTAACTAGAAGTCACCTAAACACAAAATTGTTGCATGCCATC
This sequence comes from Elephantulus edwardii, assembly GCF_000299155.1. Taxonomy (NCBI): domain Eukaryota; kingdom Metazoa; phylum Chordata; class Mammalia; order Macroscelidea; family Macroscelididae; genus Elephantulus; species Elephantulus edwardii. The sequence goes on from NW_006400145.1 coordinate 1,125,064, forward strand.
GAGTTGGGACCAAGTTTAAATTGCATAGGAGGACATTTTTTTCCCTTGGGGCAGCTGGTGGATTTGAACCTGTACTTTAGGATTGGCAGAGCAGTTCTTACCACTAGGCTACCAGAGCTCCCTAACAACGCTGTTTGGTGTAAAGAAGGCTTAAGGACATATTTTTGGTTAAAGGTGTAAAGATTGTCTCAGGGCTGTAGTGTGATGTTCATTCAGCCTCGGTGTTTACAAAAGCTTAGATTTCATGAGAATTTGAAGGTTGTTCTTCTGTATTACCCCACACCCTTTCTTTGATCAGTGTTCTTACAGTGTCACTCCAAAAGAATCAGACTGCTTTTTTCAAAAGGAATTAAGTTTTATTTTGGTGTGATTATTATACTGGTAAAGGTATGATTACTTGAATTTTAAATTAATATTTTTACTGAGTTATTTGTTATTTACAGTTGACATATGTGATTCTCCTAAAATGAAACTATAAAAGTCATATTGTTTTATAGCATTTATATAATAATGTTTCTAAAATTCCAAGGACTTACCTGGACTTGTTGTCATTGTCCACAGGGTCTGTGGCCTCAGGACCTCAGCTTTTGCCAGTGAGGGCACTAAATGAAGTCTTCATTGGAGAGAGTCTCTCTTCCAGGTACTTTTCAACCTGAGCTCTGAATTATTTTAATAATGTGTATGTATGTGTGTGTGTGTGTATTCAACTTCTACATTGTGCCTCAAAGTTGGGAATAACATGGAAATATATCCCAAATGTTCATACATGTTACTAGGAAAGAAGATGGGGGTTAATTGTGAAACTCTAGGTCAAGCAAAGTCATTCAGATTTCTTTACTGCAATACTTCCCGGAGCCTTTAATCTATCACAAAGGCACTTTAGAAATGTTTAAGAGCATGATACAATAGGCATACATTTCCAATTGATAGAAATTTTGTACAGACATTCCATATTGAAATTTTTCCAATTATCTTCTTAGTAGTAATGTCCTGCAGAGTGGATTCCTTTCTTTGGTCACACATAGCATTTGGTCATCATGCTTGCCTTTTTGAATTCTCTAGTTAAGAGTAGTTCTTCATGTATAAAAATGTGAGTAGAAATCCAATCTTTTTGTAAACTTTCATTACAATTACAGGATTTTCTTTTTATAAAAAGTTCCTTACTCTATGCCCTTGACCATTTTTGGCATTCATAATATTAATGTTTTTTGAATGGTGTAAGCCAATTATCTTGCATGAAATACTTTATTTTAGACTTTTATATTAGTTTGCTCTGCTTGATAAGGTTCAAACTAAACATTTTTGGCAGTAATATTGCATAAATGTGGTTGTAACCTTTGGAGTGCAACATACAGTGAGGCAATTGTGTTGACAGTTTATAGTTTGTAACGAGTATTAGCAAATATTAAAGATAGTGGGGTTCCTCATGAAGAGTCTAAAATGTCATTTGCATTTTATTGCTGTTTAAGATCTGTTTTGTGGGAGCTGAATATAGCATATATGATGAAATTTTCAAAATGTTTATGGAAAACATTTTGTGTGAAGATTGTTACCGGATATCAAATAACTACTATAATATAAATTAACTTTTGTTGTTCCTTTAGCAGCTGCCTTATTTTTGTAGCTTTAATTAAATTAATAGTGGAAAATTAGAATTGAATCTCTATCACATTTTCTGGTGCAAGAGCACTCTGACCCTTTAAAGGCAATGTGGTTGGTTCACTACTTTATGGAGAATTCCAGAAATTGTCAAAACTGGTTTTGCAAGTCATATTCTTTGATAAAGAATTATGATGAGCAAAAGTTGCCCTCTCTATAAAGAGTCTCAAATTCTAGTCAGTAATTTAACATTGGTACCATTAAAAAGAATAAAACCTGATTCAGCAAAATTATCTAGAATATTTTTAAGCCGTAATTATTTTGTGTAATATTAATAGATTCAACAACAAAAATATGAGTCCACTTGCTATGTAGAATACTATGTATTGTGCAATGTATTATTTAATATATTGGGAGTAGTAAAATACATGCTTTAAAATTATTAATAGTACCACTTAAAAGAAATAAAAATTTTTAACATTATTAAAGGAAAACAACCCTTCTCCCATGGAGCAGCTGGTGTATTCAAACAGCGTGCCTTTGGGATTGCATTGCAGCCTCTTACCCCCTAGTAAAGTGTAAAGACTATATTATAACATTAAGTATTAAGAATATATTATTTTTATCACATATGACTTAAAGTTGTTTTTTTTCTTTTGCTGTATATCAAGTTAGAAGCAAGATGGAGATAAACAGTGAATATTTTTATGTAATGAGAGGAAAGGAAGGTGCTATCTGGTCATTCTTGCTAAAGTCAGAAGAAAGCAATAGCCTTCTTTTTTGTGGAAAGTCTACATTAAAAATAGATTACAAAGTTTAAAATGTTTATGTGTAGTCTCTACAAGCTGCTCAGTGGCTCCTGTTTTTGGTTTGTGTAGTTTAGACGTCTGGTTAACTGCTGAGAGCTTCTGCCAGCATTGCTTTGTACTAAACACTTCAGTGACTTAGAGGAGGAAGGGAAGGGGCAGGGGCACCGACTTGGGCAGCCAGTGAGGCCTCGGGAGGCGTTTTCTGAGAATGCTCTGTTTCCTGGTTGGTCTCCTGTACAGTGACTGTTGCTGCTTTTTTTTTTTTTACTGTTGCTGCTTTTTTTGGTGCCTTTGATGCTTCACTTTATTTCTCTACTAAGAAAAGGACAGCAGTGGGTCGGTGTCATATGCTATTGAACAAGGTTTCATTAACAGAGGTATTAGAACCTACTTTTTTGTGTGCCAAAACCTGGCAATGATTAGACCTTATTTTTAAAGATTCCATGAGATAGACTCTTGGAAAGGGAATGAATATTTACTAGCCGCCTGCTGTGTGCCGGGCACTATACATGTTATGTATACTATGTCTTTTACTGTGCCATAGACCTCTTATGAGAAAGATAATTTATCAGTGGGGGGGGGGGGAAATGAGATTGAGAGAGTTCAAATAAGCATTTCAGTCGATAGCATTGAAACAGCCTTACAAACCCAGTATTTCTGATCAGATCCCATCTTGAGGCTTCGGTATGCTCCGAAAATTTAAGTGAGTTGCTTGGTAAACAAGAAGTACAGCAGTATTATTCCTCATTTATAATGTTCTTGGACTTAAGAACATTTTAAAAGCCCAATTTTGTTGTTTTGTTTTCTTCTATTTGTTCTAACCTAGAATGTCTTATTCTTGGGCTGTAGCAGTGGACAGTTTAAGAAGAAGTATACCCACTCTAAAGGGACTGTGAGTTTTGTTGCTGCCTTAAAAAAATAATTTCCCTGAAATAAATTCTCTGAGTTGACTAATCTCTGGTAAACCTGCATGTGACAATGACATTAAATCTACTCATTGTTTGGGGCTCAGTGTTTCTCATCTATCACTTCTTCACTTTCCAGCTCTGCTTCCCTTGATCCCTACTTACTCCTAATCTCTTGTTTCTACTTGATTCTGGCATAATAGCAGTCATTGCTGTGGAGATGGTTAGCTTGTCTGTATATACTCTACTTGTCAGGTGCATTTTGTAAGAAGTAACAGCTATGAAATAGATTAAATGTGAGTCTTTTCTTTGTGTAAATAATGTTAGCATAAAAGAGAAAATGAAATATCATGTAAAGCTTTTATAACTTGAGTGCTTACAGCAGAAACCAAAAGGATTACAAAAGAAATAAGCTATCCATATATTTGTAAGCATGTCTAATAATTGTCATTATTGTGAATAGATGTATTTTGTTAAAAATTTTTTTGTTGACATCAATTTGCTTGAGGGGGAAAAAAAATCCAGTGTCTTTCAGTGACACTATTATTTCAAGTTAATAGTTTATAATTTTAGGATACAAAAAGAAACTTTCCCACACTTCAAGTCATTTGCACATTCATCTAGTTAAAGAGTATTTTTTTTTTTTGCTGCTGCTGCTATAAAATCCATTTGATTCCATATTTATTAAACACTTGGAGAAATTTTAAAATAAATGCACAAATCAGTTTTATTCTTGGTTTCATCCCCTAATTCAGTACGAGTTGAGAATTTTCTTTATAGTGTTATTTTAAATGTCTTAGCTTCAGAACAGCTCAGAGAGACATTAAGGTATAATTTAAGAAACAAGAATTAGCAGAAATTGTTAGTGACTCAGAGGATTAGATATACTTCACTATATCACAGACCAGATAACAAAAATGAACTCATCAAAAAGTGGTGCTTTTTTTATGAATTCTTAAATGAGGTTCTGTACTATGTTAAATTCTAAAAAAGCAGTAATGCTAGCCATTTACAAGACGCTTTTGCTGGAAATGGCAAATATTGATAGAACGAGAGACATAGAGCAAACTTTCTTCTTTTTCTTTTTTATTAGTCTTTAACTTAATAGATTTAGCATCATGATGTGTTTGCTTATTACTAAGTTAGGTCTGTAACTCAGGCAAGCTGGCTTACTTAGATTTCAGCAGTTCTGAAGAAAACGGTTTCTCTCTTTGTTGTGAAATATAAACTCTGCAAACCCAGTTTTATATTCTCAATTCACAGGGCTTCCTACTATGAGATTTCCCTTGATGATGGCCCATGGGAAAAGCAGAAGAGTTCAGGTCTCAATTTGTGTACTGGAACAGGATCAAAGGCCTGGTAAGTACCTTGAGAGATTGCTTATCAGTGTTTGTGAAATCTTCTCCATCCTGTGACTGACTGACTGTCTCGTGGCAGCACATCTAAGGCTTTCAAAAGAGCATGAAGTAACTTGATGTCAGGTAGGTGGACTTGGTTTGTTACATTCATCAACTGGCCCAGGATGCCTTGCTTGGCTCCTTGGATTACAGCTATAACCTCAATTTGGCTATTTTTAAAATCATCATTAAATGTACTGTACAGATTGATAAAGAGGATGGTTTTGGGGACTATATACATATTTTTCTAAAGTTCAGTGTTTTAAATAATGATAAAGAAGTGGTTTAAAAATATAATACCAAAAAATATGTCAGCAATTTATTAAATAAAGTCATAATTGACAGTAGCCCAAGGAGCCCTGGTGACCTAAGAAATTAGGTGTTTGGGCTGTTAACTGCAAGGTCTGTGGTTCAAATCCATCAGCCACTCCCAAGGAGAAAGTTGGGTGATCTCCTTTAATAAAGGAGATCTACGCCTTCCGAAGCTGATGGAGGACCCAACTCGATGGCACTGCATTGGGGAACCAGCGTGGGACCGCCTGTCTCCTCCTTACCGTACCGCCTCTCTCTGCCTGATTTCCTGCAGCTGTTTTCTCTCTTGAGGACCAACTTCTGTTTATAAAGTTACCTGTTGGAAAAGATATTTAATAGCACTTCATTGCCAACACATTCAGCAGAATTCGTTGTCATCCGTTTTCTTCCTGTGTTGCCTATATCACTGTTTCTCCTGATTCTATGCTCTGGAGAAAAAAAAAACCCAAATATTTCTCCAAACTTGCTTTGCTGTCAGGTCATCCCATGTTTACCTACACATGCACTAGTCTCCCAAACCTGTCAACTCATTTGTGAAATCTCTGCCCTGTTTGAGTTCTGATTGTGGCTTTGGTGTAGGCCCCCGTCTTTATAATGGTTGTTCTTGAAGCCTCCCTCTTTGTTCTGTGGATGAATCATCCACATTACCAACAAGGTAATATTTCTACAGTGTGGACAAGTCTGACTACTTTACTTCTTGACTTGAACATTTTCATTGACACCTATCTGTGTTCTGGTGCTCAAGGTATCATAGGAGGCCCTGTGTTTTATGATCCAGTTTACTTTACTTACCAGCTGTATCCCTGCCCAGAGCCTGCTCCGAAGCACACTGGAGTTCTTTAGGGAAACGAGGGAGGGTCCCAGTAGTGAGTCACAATCAACTTGACAAAAGTGGGTTTTCTATTTGAGTGTGGTAAGATTATGTTCAGCTGTGGAAGAAATTGGCACATTCTCTTGTAAGGCGACTGTACCCTTTTGTACTCTGATCAGCATTAAATGAGAGTTCCTGTTTCTTTGCATCCTTGCCAGCAGTTGGTGATGTCAGTTTGGATTTGAGATGGCATAGTCCTTAGTTAGTTCTGGTGGCCTTGCAGTAAGAAGCTGCACTGCAATCCCAAAGGCACAGCGTTCGAATCCATAAGATAACTCATGGGAAAAAGATGAGCAGTCTCCTCTTGTGTAATTTCCTGACCCTGAAAACCTGCTAGAGGGTCAGCTATGGGCTGGTTCCAAATCCATGGCAAACAGCAACCACCATAGAGCCCATGAGAAGTTGTTCACTAACCCAAAGGTAATGTATCTCCAGTGATCCGAATACCACAGTGACTACTTGGGAGAAAGTAGACAGTCTCCTCCGGGGTGGTTTACAGCCTCCTGAGAACTCCCTGGAAAGTCACCTGTCAGCTGGTTCCAGTTTGATGGCAGTGAATTTTGAGACTAGGTATATAGTTGTTGTTAGGTGCTGTCAAGTACAACTCAGAGTAACCCTATGAACAACAGATCTGAAGTCTGTTCTGTCCTGCACCATCCTCACACTTCCTGACACTCACAAGGGTCCACTGCAGCAGTCACCATGTCATTCCACTGGATTGAGGGTCTTCCTTTCTTTCACAGACCCTTCACTCCTCCCGGAATCATGTCCTTTTCCAAGGAACAGCCCCTCCTAGCAACATGCCCAAAGTATGCCCTCCTCATTCTTGCCTCCAAAGAGCGCTCTGGCTGTGCTCTCTCCAAGACATATCTGTTCTCTTGACTGTTCATGGGATTTTCAGTGCTCTTCTCCAACACCACAGCTCAAAGGCTCAATTCTTCTGTTATTCCTACTCACTGTCTAGGTCTCAGATGCATAGCAAGTAATTGGAAAGACTATGGCCTGAACTAGATGCACCTTAGTCTTCAAATTGACATCATTACTCATCAGTAATTTGAGAAGTCCCTAATTGCAGATTTTTCCAGTACAGAGTGTCTCCTTATTTCCTGACTGCTAGTACTGAGTGAGTTAATTTTGGATTCAAGTAAGATGAAGTTGTTGAGAGATTCAATCTCTTCTCCATCCATCATGATGTTGCTTGTTGGTCCAGTAGGTATACAGTAGTATCTCATTTTCATTTTCAGTTCCCTAATGACATGTGAACGGCTCTCTGAAGGCTAACTGGTAAGGAAGGGCGCTGCCAATCCAAAGGGACACAGTTGAATCTATCAGATGCTCCACAGGAGAAAAATGGCAGTCTCCTCCTGTTTGGTTTATGCCTCTGACAACCTAGAGGGTCAGCTGTATTTCAGTAATGACTTCATAGTATAGAACAACTAATAACATGTGATGTGGAGCATCTCTTTCAGTTGCTTATTTTCCATCCATGTGTCTTTCATGAGCTCTTCGTTTAAATGTCTTACCTGCTTTTTATTTGGGTTGTTTGCTTTTTACTACTGAGTTTTAAAAGTTCATATATAATTTGAATACAAGGCCTTTATCATGTATGTGTTTTGCAAATATTTTCTTCAAGTTGATGGCCTTTTTTGTACTCGTAACAGTGTATTTTGTAGACAGAAATAGCTTGTTTTCCTTTCATGGCTCTCAGTAAGTTTGAGTTAATTTCAAACATCTCTAAATAAGTCATAGGTCTGGGAATATTAGAGCAAATCCTGTAAGAGTTTTACTCTCTTAAATCAAGTCTTACTACACTAGGGAGATTGTTGTTTGGTGCCCTTGAGTTGAGCACAACTGATAGCAACTCCGTAAACAAAAGATCTGAACCCTGTTCTGTCCCATGCCGTCCTCACACTTCCTGTTACACTTTTAAGAGCCCATTGCAGCAGTTACTGTGTCAGTCCACCTGGTTGAGTGAGGGTCTTTCTTTTCTTTGCCGACCCTCCACCCTTCCCAGCATCATGTCCCTCTCAAAGGAATAGCCCCTCCTAGCAACATACCCCCAGTATGTGAAGTAAAGCCTCATCATTATTGCCTCCAAAGAGCACTTCAGATGCACCCTCTCAAAGACATATCTGTTTGTTCTCTTGGCCATGCATGGGATGGTCAGTGGTCTTCTCCAACACCACGGCTCAAAGGCATCAGTTCTTTTTCTGTCATCCTCATTCATTGTCTAGCTCTCAGATGTATAGCTAGTTATCAGAAAGACTATGGCCAAAATCAGACACATCTTAGTCTTCAAACTGACTTCATTACTCCTCAATAATTTGGAAAAGTCCCTGACTGCAGATTTTCCCAGTGCAGTGTGTCTCCTCATTTCCTGACTTGCTTGTCCAAGGGTGTCACTAAAATTTTTTGCCTTTCAACTGTATATTTGTATTAAATAGAACCTTTAGCAACATAGCTTATTTTCTTCCGACCTTTAGATTTTCAGTGTGAATTCAAAATAATATATTCCAATGAAGAACATGTTCAGAAGAATTTGAGTATAATCTTTTACTGTGAGCTAGGTGGAACTAACTCTTGTAGTGTCATAATAATGTGAATGATATGAGTATTGTGAACTTCATTTGAAAGAATAAAAATGTCAGGAAACTTTAAAATATTCATTTTGCTTTTTGCTATGCACTAGTAAATGGGACCAAATACCTGGAGGCAGGACTAGCTTGGAGTGGTTAAAGTATGAAGTCAGACATTATGATGAAAGTGGAGCTAGTGAGGGCTAGATTTTAGAATTTTAGTATGGGGATTTGGCATGTAAATTACCTCACATTTCTCATGTCAAATTTTTATTCACATTTTTTCCCAAGAGACTATCTAAAATTTTTTTGCATTTTTGAAAATGAGAGAGAGAAGGGTATAGGAATTATTTCTCACTTCTTCTCAAAAGTGAGAGCAACTGATGTAGCCTTAGAGTTGTAGAACTCAACCTATTTTGGTTGATTGAGATTTTCTTCTGACCCTAATGTGCAAAGAGTTAAGGAGATACCAAAAGAATTTCTTAACAATCATTACAGACCCTAGGACAGAACTTATTTTCAAAAGTTATTCATGCTTTTGTTAACTTATTTGTAAATTGTTAAGTAAGATAACATACAGTAAAGGATGTCTCACTTTCAAGAGAACTATGTTTGTTTATATATAAATACATACATGTTCAAATATATTAAAGAGTACAAAAGGGTGTACAACTCAAAGTTAGTCTCCTTTAGATGTCATACCGTCTGAACTGATTACCAGGCACAACCACCATATATATATATGAGTAGTTTGTTCTTTAAAAAATAAAACAAGGGAAATAATATGCATAATACCTTTTACAAGATACCACTTCATTCACTTTTTTACCAGCATGTATAATTCTGCTATATACTTTATAATATTTGTATATATTTGTTGGGAAGCTCCAGTGGTGTAGTCTGTAAGGAAATGCACTGCTGACCCAAAGGCTGTGCCCCTCTGACAGTCTGAACTCCCCAGTGGCTCCATGGGGGAAAGAGAGGGCCAGTCCTCCAATGTGATCCATGGGGGAAAGAGAGGGCCAGTCCTCCAATGTGAT
>NW_006400145.1:1134672-1170492 GCF_000299155.1 Elephantulus edwardii
TCCATGGGGGAAAGAGAGGGCCAGTCCTCCAATGTGATCCATGGGGGAAAGAGAGGGCCAGTCCTCCAATGTGATTTCACAACCTCAGAACTGCAGCGGAGGGTTAGCAAGGAGGCAGCTCTGATTTGAGGACAGTAAGAACAAGGTAGTATTTATTGAGTAGCTGTAATTTACTTAACCAGCTTTGTACAGATGGATTTTGACTTGTCCTGGTTTTGTAAACAATGCTGTAGTTAAGACCCTTGGCAACTCCTTGTGTCTTGTATGTGCAAGTATTAAATTACTTTCTGGAAGAATATGTTCACTTGAAATTTTGATAACTGCAGCTTTACCTTCTTACTTCCCATCAGTGTGTAAGGAAACTTTAGTACCCATGCCCATGCTAATACTTTGTACATTTCCAATCCTTGCAAAACTGAGGGCGGGGTAAGGGGGCAAAAAAGTTCCAGTTTGTATCCTTAGTTATCTATAGGAAACTGTACTGTTAACCCAAAGATGATGTCTTTCTGGTGGTTTGGTGTCAGGAGAAAAAATGAGCACTGTTTTCCTGTGTGACTTACAGCCTCTAGAAACCCACTGGAGGGTCAACGACAGTCAGCTCTGACTTCATGGTAATGAGTTTGACTGAACTGTTAGTGAGATTGAAAGTATTTTTTCATATAAGCCTGAGAATAGCATATCCTTTGCCAGTTTAAATAAATTGGCCAGGTGGGTACTGTCATTTGGTTCTTTCTTAATGATTTATTATTCTTTCTGGATTAAGAAATGATCCCCCTTTTTTTAAATGTTTAGCATGTTTGCAAGAATTAAGGCAAAAATTATTTGGGTTTTGTTTCTAGGTCATTCAATATTAACAGGGTTGCTACTCAAGCTGTGGAAGATGTTTTAAATATTGGTGAGTACCAAAGTCGCTATTGTATGTTGTCATATATTTCTGATATGCTGTACAATTTGTAATGAGCCCTGAGGGTTTGCTGTGTCACATGTTGCTCTGTTAACCAGAAGGCAAGTTCAAAATCAGTTGGTCCATAACAGAAAGATGAGCAGTCTCCTCCTGTTAAGATTTGCCGCCTTAGAAACCAGGTGGATAGTTGCTATGAGTTGGCATTGACTTGACATCATTGGGTTTGGGTTTGGTACACAATATGTATGGACCTCGGTCGTACTGTGGTTAAGCAACTTGGATGCCAACCAAAAGGTCAGTAGTTTGAACCCATGCACTGTTTCAAAGGAGAAAGATGTGGCAGTTTTCTTCCATAAGATTGCTGTGTTATAAGCCATTGAGTAGGAGCTGATCCATAGCTTACCCATCAGCGGCTTTTCAGAGGCAAAATCACATAGGAGATTGCCCATCCTTCTCCCATGGAGCAGCTGGTGATGTGAACTACAGGCCTTTAGGACTATGGGGCAGCTCTGCTCTGCCCTATGGGGCCTTTCAGAGTCAGAATCAACTGACAGTAGTATTGGGGTTATATAATATTTGTATGTTACCTGTTATATGTAATCAACTATTTTGTATAATCAAGATGTTTTTCCCTTTCCTCTTTCAATAGCAAGAAGACAAGGAAATCTGAGTCTTCCATTGGACAGGAAATTGGTAGAGAAAGGTCAGTGGGAATTTAAATTAATCATTAGCATTATAATTGGACTGCATATAGATTTTGATTGTGATGTGAACTTGTTGAATTACTAAAAAAGTATAAACATTTTTTTTTACTCAAACATGTTTTTCAGGATAATATTGCTTTAAATAGATTTTAACAATGATAAAACTTAAAAGCTGGACTTTTATATTGTGATTCCTGGAAACTACTTGTAGGTGGTAGAAACATGCACAGCTGGCAGACAGGCAGTGCAGTATCTAAAGTCCGTGCAGCCTTGTGTGCTCCGCTTGGGAGGCGCTTCACTGAGCTGTGCACCCTGATCCCACGCTCACTCTGATGTGCTCTTTAACCTGCTCCTATTAGTTTTTCCCCAGTTATTCCCGGATTCCTTCTCATTTTGGGAGAAGGAACACTGATGCAATCTGAGGACCTGATTTCCAGTCCTAACTCAGCCAGTCTCTCGCTCATGGTCAAACTGGGCAAGACTGCTCCACCAGCGCCGGACGGTGAAGGACGTGGAACTACACTGCTGGTGTGTAGGGATTCTGCAAGTGTATTCCTTAAATTTTATTTTTTCAAAAGACACTTAAATTCTTAAATTCAAAACCATATTCATTAGTTTTGCACATCAAATTTCACACTGAAATCCACATATCCACCAGGATAATTTTAGTGCAGATGTCAAACTGAAGCTTTTCTTGAGATGTCTCTTCATTGAATGCATATATATTAAAATTTCAAGGTAAATTGTTAGAAAACGAGCAGCATGCACAAGCCTTTGTAGCTGTATTTACCTTCCTCTATAAGGATTTTCTCAGCACTTTAAAACCAAAGCAAAGTATCAGTCAACTCATATAGGACTCATATACCATCCTAAAATCCCTTTCAGTTTTCAGAAAGAGATTCCTCTCTCTTTCTTGATTTAAAACTTTTTTGTTGGCTTAGAAATTTGCATTAAATCTATATCAAAGAAAGGAAAATTAGGTAAATTTTAGTTATTGATGCTTCATTATATAACTTAAAACATAATATATAAAATAACTGACGTTTTTATCAGGTTTCTAAATTAAGTGCATATACAAAACATAATTACTGATTCTTTCTGTAACAAACATACTGGTACTTTACTTTGGATTAACATTCTTTTGAAGGGCTAACTGCCTTCAGGAGCAGCAGTGAGTGCTGACGGTGCAGCCCTGCCAAGCACATTTTGGAACTCTAAGAAGTTTCTTTCAGAAATTGTGTGTGTTTGTCCCTAAGAAGACATGGGGATTTTTTTGAGAATAAGAATTTATTGTTTTTTTAAAAAGTGCTAAATGATTCAAATGCAACTTGAGTAAATAAGGTAGATTATATGATAATACTAACATTTCTTAATATGTACATATGCACATAGATCTTTCTTTTCTTTCCATTTTTTGCTGTTTATTTTAATATATGCTCAGTTAAATGTTCTTTCATGCTTTATTTCCTTGTACAGTTATGTAGTCAGTCTGTGCTTTGCATGCCAATTCCCATGTGTCTAGATTCGTGCAAAAGCAGGTCTTAAGGATTTCTAAAACTGCCTTAATTGTATTTTAAAAAAAAATCATGTTGTTATTGTTGTTGACCACCTTCAATTTAAGCATGACTTATAGCGACCATATGAACCAAAGGCCTAAACCTCCTCCACAACTATCGACATTTATCCAAGTTCAGAGAGTTTCTGGAGGCATGTTATTTAGGAAGTGGATGCCACTCTTGCTGCCAAACCTATCACAGTATGTTGCTGTTGTTATGTGCCATTGAATCACCTGCGATGTATAGAGACCTAATGTACAGTAGCTCTAAACCCTTCCCTGTCCTGAGCCATCCTCACTAATTCTGACACACCAACCCTCATTTCCCAGTCACTGTATCAATCCATCTCATCTGGGGTCTCCCTCTCCTGTGCTGCCTGTCCACCCTTCTGAGCATGATGTCCTTCAGAGACCGAACTCTCCTGGCCATGTGCCCAAAATAAGTGAGGTGGAACTTCAAAATCTTAGCCTCCAAGGAGAGACTTGGTTTCACCCTCTCCAAGACAGACAGCCCTATTTGTTTTCTTGGCAGTCCATGGTACGTTCAAGACTTTTAGCCAGCACCACAACTCGAAGGCATCTATTCCTCCGTCATCCGTAGTCACTGTTCAACTCTCTGAAGCATAACAAGTAATTGAGAAGACCATGGCCTGAATTAGGTGCACCTTTGTATCTAGACTGACATCATTGCTCTTCAGCACTCTGGAGAGGTTCATAACAGCAGATTTTTCCAGTGCAGTTACTCTTTTGATTTTCCTAACTGCTGGTGTTAAGAGTGTTGATTGTGGATCCAAGCAAGCTGTAATTGCTAACAACCTCAATCTCTTCTCCATCTATTATGGTGCTGCCAGCTGGTCCAGTGGTGAGAATCTTTGTCTTCTTGATGTTAAGCTTCAATCCATATTGAAGACTACAGTCTTTGACCTATGAGTCTCCCTCTAATATTGATGCCACAGTTTTCTTCATAAAGCCCTGCTTCCCGAGTGATCTGTTCTGCATACAGATTGAAAAGGTTTGGGGACAGGATGCATCCCTGACACACTCCCTTATTTTGAACCATGCAATGTTTCCTTACTCTGTTTCCCTTATTTTGAACCATGCAATGTTTCCTTACTCTGTTTTGAAAACTGCTTTCTGGTCTAAATATACGTTTCATATAAGCATGATCAAGTGTTCTGAGATTCCCATTTTCCTCAGAGTTATCCACAGTTTATTGTGATCCACACAATCAAATGCCTTTCCATAGTCAATGAAACACAGACATTCTTCTGGTACTCTCTCTGCTTTTTGCTGATCCATCTGACATTGGCAATAATATCCCTAGTGCCACGGCCTCTTCTAAACCCTGCCTGTATTTCTGGTAGTTCTCTGTCATTTTCTGTTTAACTCTTAATGTTTAGACTGCATTTTGTATCGAAACTATTAACATAAAACTATAGTTTGAAATATTTGACATGGCATTAACTTGGTAGAGGAATATGGCAAATTAAGTTCCATATTTGAATACCTCTAACCTGATTCCTCTAGGAAGTTCTGGTGGCTTAGTGGTAAGGAGTTGTGCTGCCAACCCAAAGGCAAGTTGTTCAAAATCATGAGCCTCTCCATGGAAGATAGTCTCCTCCTGTGTGATTTACTGCCTCTGAAAACCTGCTGCTGGATGGTCAGCTAAGAGTTGTTTCTCACTCTGTAGTACATAACAACTGGTTCCTCAGAAGTCCCTGAGTTGGCCACGTGGTTAAGTTCTGGATTGTAGTCTGGAAAGTTAGGAAGTTCAAACCCAGAGTCACCTTGGACATGTTGTTATGTTGCTAAGTGCCGTCGAGTCATTTGCGACTCATAGCGACCCTATGTACAACAGCTCTAAACCCTGCTCTATCCTGCGCCAACCGCACCGCCTCTGACACACCCATCCCGATTACCCCAGTCACCAAATCAATCCATCTCATAGAGGCTCTTCCCCTCCTGCGCCCAAGCATGATGTCCCTCTCCAAGGACCCGTCCCTCCTGGCAACATGTCCAAAGTATGTCAGACGAAGCCCCAGAATCCTTGCCTCCAAGGAGTAGCTTGGTTTAATCCTCTCCAAGATGAATCTGTTTGTTTTCCTGGCAGTCCATGGTACATTCAGTACCCTTCTCCAGCACCACAGCTCAAAAGCATCCACTCTCCTTCTGTCCTCCCTAGTCATTGTCCAACTCTCTGATGCATAACAAGCGATTGCAAATACCATGACCTGTATCAGGCGCACCTTAGTCTCCAGAGAGACACTGTTGCTCCTGAGTACCTTTGAGAGTTCCCTAACAGCAGACTTTGCCATCGCGATACGCTTTTTGATTTCCTGACTGCTGGTGCCAAGAGTGTTGACTGGGGAGCCGAGTAAACTGAAGCTGTGAACACTCTCAATCTCTTCGTCATCCATCCTGACGCTGCTAATTGGTCCAGTGACGAGAATCTTTGTCTTCTTGACATTGAGCCTTAGTCCATACTGAAGGCTGCAGTCCTTGACCCTTCGCAGCAAGTGCATGAGGTCCTCCTCAGTTTCAGCAAGCAGGGTTGTGTCATCTGCATAACGGAAATTGTTAATAGATCTTCCACCAATCCTGATGCCACAATTCTCCTCATAGAGCCCAGCCTCTCGGATAATCTGCTCTGCATACATGTTGAAAAGGTATGGAGACAGGATGCATCCCTGGCATACACCCTTCCCAATTTTGAACCATGCAGTGTTACCCTGCTCTGTTCTGACTACTGCTTCTTGGTCCAAGTATAGGTTTCGTATTAGCACAATTAAATGTTCTGGGATTCCCATTCTTCTCAGAGTCAGCCACAGTTTGTTATGATCCACACAGTCAAATGCCTTTGCATAATCAGTGAAACACAGATAGACATTCTTCTGGTATTCCCTGCTTTCAGCCAAGATCCATCTAACATCAGCAACAATATCCCTAGTACCACGACCCCTTCTAAACCCAGCCTGGACTTCCAGCAGTTCTCTGCTAATCTTCAGTAGAATCTTGCTTGCATGTGAAATCAATGACACTGTTCTGTAGTTTCCACACTCAGTTGGGTCACCTTTCTTTGGAATGGGAACAAATATAGATCAACAAATATAGATAACAAAACCTTGGACATAGCCTAGGTTATTAACAAAAGATCAGAGCCATTGAAAACCCTATGGAGTAGTTTGTTTTGTACCCATGGGATTCCTATGAGTTAGAAAAGATCCAGTGGCAACAGAATCAGCAATTAAGAGGAATTAACAAAAACTAATTCCTCTATTACTAATTTTTGTGAGGATGGCTCAGGATAGGGCAAGGTTTCAATCTGCTGCTTTTAATAGGGTTGCTGAGGCTTGGAGTTGACTCAGTGACAGCTAACAGCATTGCTAATTACCAGCTTGACCCCTCTAAGTGTAGCTATTTCTGCTGTGTTGTGGGTGATGTGGTTGCTTTTGAACCTAATCCTCATAAGTTTATTTTTGTTTGTTTGTATTCATGGACCATGGAACTTGCCATGGAAACAGACTTGGAACACAACTGATTTTAGGATTGAGGATTGTATTGTGTGCTATCAAGTCAAGACTGACCCATACAGACCCCCTAGTGGATTTTCAGAGGCAGTAAATCACACAGGAGGAGATTATGCGTCCTTCTTCCACAGAGTAGCTGGTGGATTTGAACCTTGACCCTTTGCGACTACAGGGGAGCTTCTTAACATCTTTCTTGTTTGTATTGCATTTCTCAAAAATAATCATCTTTGGTTTGATTGAATGTACTAATGTCTTGGGATTTTTTTCCTTCTAGTAACAAATGAGTATAACGAATCACTGCTCTACAGTCCAGAAGAACCAAAAATTCTTTTCAGTATCCGAGAGCCAATAGCAAACAGAGTCTTCTCAAGCAGCCGCCAGCGTTGCTTCTCCTCAAAGTAAGCTTCTCAAGTCTATGTTTTCATCTCTTGTAATTATAGCACATACTTGGCTGTAAGCGTATCTCATTGCAAGAAATTTGCTCATTCAAACCTAGCCTAGTGGAAAAAGTAGAACCTGTGGAGCTAGTGGGCTATTGTGCAAACTGGCTAACAGATAATTCCTTTCCAACTCACTGTGCTGTTTTTAGAAACTAGAATTTGAGTGACTAGAAGAGTGACATAGGTGTTTAGGTTAGAGGATTTTTTGATTTTTAAATATTTCAAGACACAAATGATAACTATGAAAGAAAATGATTGGAAAACTACTTATTTTTTATAATCTCTG
Source organism: Elephantulus edwardii (assembly GCF_000299155.1). Lineage (NCBI taxonomy): Eukaryota > Metazoa > Chordata > Mammalia > Macroscelidea > Macroscelididae > Elephantulus > Elephantulus edwardii. The sequence goes on from NW_006400145.1 coordinate 1,142,089, forward strand.
GAATAAAAAGCAGGATAAATATGCCTATAAAACTACATTTGTGAAACAATACATTTTTAGAGAAGGATTAATTACTTCAGGTTCTCCCTAAGTGTACACACACACAAGGCTATTGAGTTTCCTCTCCCAAGAAGAAAAGATGTACAAAAATGAATTCTTTATTTTGTAAAACTTCACAGTTGTCCAAACTAACGCAAAAGCCAGCTGTTATTATAAGAAGTCATACACTTCCTGGCAAGCAAAGCACAGTATAAGTACAAATCACTACGTATTGAGTCTATTCTTTTAATGAATTTATACAGTGTTTTTCTAGGAATGCACTGAAGAGGACACTTACCTTACTTAAAACACATTAATTTGAGAATGAATTTTGATAAATAAGCAACTGTATCTTGAATTTGGTAAGACTTGAACATACCATGGACCACCACGAAACAAATAGGTCTGTCTTGGAGAAGGTGATACCCAGCTTGATAAATTGAACTATATTAGAATTAAGAACTTCTATTAAATAAAAAAGGCAGGGTAGAGAATAAAAAAGATATTTCCTATATCTAACAAAGAACGTCTGTCTAGAATAATATTGTTGTTGTTGTTGTTGTTGTTAGGTGCAGCCAAGTTGAGTGCAGCTTAATGACCTAGTGAACAGCAGATCTGAACCCAGGCCTTTCCTGTGCTAGCCTCAGTAGCTCTGGCATACTTGAGCCCATTGCTGCAGTCACTGCCAATCCTTCTTGTTGAGGGTCTTCCTCTCTTTAGCTGACCCTCCACCTTTCCAAGCATAATGTCCCTTTCCAAGGAATAGCATGTCCTATAATACGCCAAAAGTATGTGAGACAAAGCTCCAGCTCATATTCTTTGGGCATGTTGTCAAGAGGGACCATTCCTTAGAGATGGACATCACGCTTCGAAAAGTGGAGGGACAATACCCTGGATGAGATGGATTGATACAGTAATGGGGGCAATGGGGAGAGGTGTGTTGGAGTCAGTGAGACTGGCTCAGGATAGAGCAGGCTTCAGAGCTATACATAGGATCACTATGAATTGTGGGTGACTCGATGGCACATAACAATAAATCCAAACTGTGGGGGGTTTTTTCCCCTTTGGAAGCTAATTTTTAAAATAACTACATAAACTGCATTTTGAGTTTAAAATTAGGAAAGCATTCTGCATTTTAAATATGTTGTTCATTCAGGACAGGGCAGGCTTCAGAGCTGCTGTACATAGGGTCGCTACGAGTCACAGGCAACTTGACGGCACATAACAACAGAAAGTAATGTTGTTAATGTGCCATTGGTTCGACCACAACTCATAGTGAACTATGAACTCACAGAACGACAGCTCTGAACCTTGCTCTATTCTGAGCCAACCTCACCATTGCTGACACACCTGACCCCATTGCCACAGTCACTATGTCCACCCATCTCGTCCAGCATCTTCCTGTGCTGACCCTCTACCCTTCCAAGCCTGATGTCCTTCTCCAAGGACTGGTCCCTCTTGGTAATAGGCCCAAAGTATATGAGCTAGAGCTTCAAAATCCTTGCTTCCAAGGAGCAACTTGTTTCACCCTCTCTAGAACAGACTTGTTTGTTCTCTTAGCAGTCTATGGTATGTTCAGTAATCTTCTCCAGCACCACAACACAGAGGCATCAATTATTGTTATCCTTATTCATTGTCTAGCTTTCAGATGCATAGCAGCAATTAAGAAGACCATGGCCTGGATAAGGTGCACCCTAGTCTCTAGAATGACATTGTTCTTTAGTACTCTGCAGAGGCCCTTGACAGCAGATTTTCTAATATAACTTGTCTTTTGATTTCCTTACTGCTGGAGCCAAGGGTGTTGACTGTGGATCAGAGTAAGATGTAATCATTAACAACCTCAGTGTTTTCTCCATCTATCATGATGCTTTGGAAGCAGGAGCAGCATCTACTTCCTAAACAGCATGTCTCTGGAAACTTTGATAAATGTCGACAGTTGTAGAGGGGCTTCAGGCATTTTGTTCATGGGGTCACTATGAGTCATGCTCGACTTGAAGGCAATCAACAACATCATGATGCTGCCAACCCAAAGGTACATGGTTAGAATCCACCAGTAGCTCTATGGGAGAAAGCTGGTAGTGTTTATTATGTCTCTGAAAACCCTCTGGAGGATCAGCTATATGTTAGTTTTGATTCAACAGTACATAACAACAAAATATGTACTTTGGAAAATGGTTGAGATGTTATGTACCAAAGTTGACCATTATACATTATGACCAAAAATTCTTGTGTGAACCAAAAGGCATAGTCATGAATATTCATAAGAACACTGCTTCTAATGTTCCAAAAAAAAAAAAGCTTGTGAATAATAAAATAGATAAGTAAATGTTGATGCTTTCATATGGTATATATAATTACAGCAATGAAGAGGAACAAACTATTGTTAAATGTAATATCATGGATGAATTTCACAGCCATACTGTTGATCAAAAGAACAAGTGTACACATGACATTCTTCCATTTATATAGTTACACTGCACACAAAATTATTACTAGTATGATGATGATGTAAGTTAATAGACAGTTGTTATACATACTTGGGAAGGGAGTAGGGTACTTACTGGAAGAAGGGAGATACGGAGTTGCTAGAAAGCTAGATCGCATTCTATATATTTTGATTTGGGTCATAGTTACATTAATTTGCTCATACACTCCTGATTTGTGCCATTAATGTCATAAAATTCAAATATCTTGGGTAACATTGTTATTCCAGACATACATTAGTGAGTAAGCTTAGAAATTAAAAGATGAATTGCATTGGAAAAGGCTGCTGTCTGAGACCTTTCCAAAGTACTGAAAAGCAATATCATTCTGGAGACTAAGGTGCACCTGATCCAGGCCATATTCTTTACATTTACTTGCTATGCATCACAAAGCTTGACAATGATTAGGGATGATAGAAGAATTGAAGAGTGTTGAATATACCGTGGACTGCTAGAAGAACAAACAAGCTCATCCTAGAGAGGGTAAGACCAGGCTGCTTCTTGAAGACAAAGATTCTGAAGCTTCATCTGACATACTTTGGACATATTGCAAGGCAGGACCAGTCCTTGAAGAAGGATGAAATGCTTGGGAGTGTGGAGGGACAAGTTGAGAGAGGAAGACCCTCAATGGATTGATTCAGTGACTGGGGTATTGGGGGTAGTTGTGTCAGAGATAATAAGATTGTCACAGGATAGAGCAGGGTTTAGAGGTATTGTACATAGGGTTGCTATGAGTTGCAGGTGACTCAGTAGCACATAACAACAAGCTTAAGCTTAATGGAACTCATAGGCTATTCTCATGACTGAATACTAAAAAGGTTATTGCTTCTACAATTATTAAAGTATTCAACAAGAATATGTCTGTTTTCAGGTAAATTCTACTTAATTTTGAGCCTTAGATAACATATTCATTATATAATCTTTCAACAAAGGCAATTTGACTTTTAAAAGCAAGGCTTTTAATTTGGCTACTAATTTGGCTAAAGACTCAGTTTGATCTAAACTACTATTTAGTGTTAAGAAAAATGTTAAGATGTAATTACTAGCTGCTTGTTTGTGCTTTAGGGTTTGTGTCCGTTCTCGTTGCTGGGATGCCTGTATGGTTGTGGACGGAGGAACTTCTTTTGAATTTAATGATGGAGCAGTTGCCTCAATGATGATCAACAAGGAAGATGAACTTCGAACTGTGCTGCTAGAACAGTGAAGGATTTTCTCAGATGGAAAATTTTGATTACATGAGAATTCTTCCTACTGTGGAACCAAACTGCTGGTCATAAAGCTACTGTTTTTGGTTACTATAGAAACTGGTTGCCCCTGAGCTCACAGGTGACCAAGAAAGCGAGAACTCTCCTTCTTCTGTTGAATTGTAATAGAAAAGATGCCCACTAAGAAAAAGAAATAGACTAAATGAATAGATGGACTAAATAGATGGATGGATTGATACTAGGGAAAGTTCTTTATGCTTCTAACTGGGAACCATGAGTGCCAATAGTTTTGGTTTGGTTGTTGTAAAGACTGACTTTTTGAAATCTAACTGTACAGGCTATTTTTTTTCCCCCATCCTGCTACCTTTTCCTTGGTTTTTGAAACTGGCCACATCAAATACATATCATTTAATTAGTGCATATTTTTTATAGAACCTTAATAACAAAGATTTAAAAAGAAATTTGATGTTGATGGAGAATTTTGATAAATCCTCATCTAGTGAAATAGGTAAATGTGCTTTTAAACGTACTAAGAGATTTTTTAATTACGGAACAGGTGATGCTGTCATGATGCTTTGTAAATTTAAAACGTTTGGACTATCACTTTTGAAGTTATTTATAGATCAATATTTTATATTGGTTGGCTTAATTCAGATTCACGTCCACACTGCTGAGTGAAATGCACTCAGGACAGAATCCGTGGGGTTACCATGTATTGGCCACCCTGTAGCTATTTTAGGTCACAGGCATTGATTTCTATCTCCTTTAGATTTTTGGGTGTTTTTAAAAAAATGATTTGAGTTTAAAATTCACTAACATGGATCAAGGGATGAAAGTGATAAAGTAATGAGACATGTGTTACAGGTGTTTGGTAAAACTTGAAAAAGATCCATCTAGTGTTAATTGTATTATCAGAAAGAAAATGAATTCTTTAGCAAATAAAATCTCCACCTCTGTCTTGGAATTGCCTTATCCAGTGGTGTGGTTTTACTTCGCTTACATGTATTATCTAAAAGGCTTGCTTTCACTCCATCATGATTAGAGAATTCCTTTATTTTTGGAGGAAATTCTTTTATCTAATTCTTGACCTAATAATAAACAAGCATAAAGTTGATATTTTAAAAAAAATATCCAGAGCTTTGGTGGCCTAGTGGCAAGAAGCTGCACTGCAATCCCAGAGGTATGCATTTCGAATTCACCAGATGCTCTGGTGGAGATCAGGAGGGGGAATCTTCTCTTGTACCAGTCAGATCCGATTTGATGGTACACACACACACACACACACACACACACACACAAACACACACACACACACACAAATAATAAAAAAATTTAAAAAAAAGTAAATCTGGTAAAAAACCCAACTCCTGTTGCTACCTAAGGAAACCATTCTCAATGCCATTTATTCAAACTTTTTTCGTGTTCAGCATCTCACTTGTTGGTGAGAGTGTTTGTTCATTGACAGGTATTTTTCTTTAGCACTCACTTTGTGCCATGTACTTAATGTGCCAGGTGCTGGATATAACATTGATGAATTAAGACACTATTCTTATGGAACCTGAATCTAGTGAGCTCAGAAGTAAATTCTATGAAAGTTAGGTTGTGTATTCAAATTTAGTGAGTTTAATTTTAATAGCACTATAATTTTTTTTTTTAAAAAACCCAACACATTAGATTAGGTTCTTGTATTGTGCAGGTAAGGTAAGTGCTTGTTTACTCACCAGAAAGTTGGCAGTTTTAACCTACCCGGAAGCACTCTGAGGGAGAGGCCTGGCATCACCTTCCAAAATCTCTCCGCCCTGGAGACCTTTTAGTAGCTGTGAGTTGAACTGACTCAACAGCTACTAGCTGCATACAAAGGGAATCCAGCTTTTGATATCTACACAGAATAAAATGCTTTTTAATTTAGAAGTATCTACAAAGACACACATAACAAAAAGTTTACATAATGCGTCAGGTAGAAAAACAAATTGAAAGTAAGGGTTTTATTCAGAGCTGGAGGTAGTTCTGGTTGAATTTATAAAGGAAAAGCTTAAGATACCATTTTATAATGAAGTGAAATTCTACACTGTAGAAACTCCCCTAACAAGTTTTAAATACCTTTTAAAAAGTGCCAATTACGTCCTTAATGTTTTAAGTCTGATTGTCCAAAATGGTACCGTGGCTCTGTTACTATATGAAGGGAACCCACTGTGTAAAATAGTTCCTAAGCCATATTTTAAAGAGTTGGAAAATATTTTGAGTGTTTTACTTGTGATAAAATGTCTAACATTTCTGCTTGGGGTTGGGAATTTGTAAGAGATAATGAGATCCAAGGGATGTAAGAACAGCAAAAATGTTTTCAGGAATGGCTTAACCTTTTAATGGCAATGATATGTGAATAAAATGAAACCGTTTATCACTTCTTTTGTACTTCATTTCTTATAGCACTCAACTCTAATGAGGCCATTGTTTGATAATTGGGTTTTCATAAAACATCCTTTTCCTTCTGCTTTCACTATGTATTCTGTGTTAACTGACTTTTCATTGGCTGGACATGTTGATGCCTGTGAGTCAAGCACAACTCACAGCGTCCCCATGAACAAAAGGCCTGAAGCCCCTCTACCACTACCAACATTTATCAAAGTTCAGAGTTCTGGAGGCATGTTACTTAGGAAATGGATGCCATTCCTGCTTCCAAACTTGTCATAGTATGTTATTGTTGTTATGTGCCATTGAGTCGCCGGTGATGTACAACCACCCTATATACAGCAACTCTAACCCCTTCTCTGTCCTGAAACAGTCTAATTCTGACATACCAACCTCCATCGCCCCAGTTACTGTACAATCATTCTCATCTTGGTCTTCCTCTCCAGCGCTGTCCATGATCCCTTCCAAGCATGATGTCCTTCTCCAAGGACCAATGTCTCCTGGCCATGTGCCCAGGAGCTTAAGTGAGCTTAAGTGAGGCGGAGCTTCAAAATTCTAGCCTCCAAGGATAGACGGTTTCCTAATATTTAATCAGCTAGTAAAGAATTTATCTGATAAATGTAGACTCTTAATTTGACTTATTTTTGTTACTTCCTATGTATTTATATATTTCTGGCCCCAGTGTATCAAATTTGAATACATGTTATCCTAAATGTATATGCGTCACATAAAGAATTACCATTAATTTTATTTTTAAATATCAAAATAAGCAGATAGGACAAACTTTTATCTACTGCAGAGTATTGAGTTTATTTGAAAAAGTTACTGGAAATAAATTTAAGCGTATCTTTTGGTTAAGAAACCCTGATGGCACAACTAGTGAACACCTGGCTACTAACTGAAAGTTTGGCTGTTTAAACTCACCCAGCAGCTTTACAGGAGAATGGTCTGGTGATTGTCCCCCCAAAAAACCATTATGGGACAGTTCTACTTTGTCACATGGGGTTGCTACAAGGCAAATATTACTGGGCAGAAACTAACAGTGTTTACAGTCCATTTGTACAAATGTTCTGTGCCAACTCATAGTGACTCTGTGTACAACAGCTCTGAATCCTGCTCTATGCCAAGCCAATCTGCTCTATGCCAAGCCAATCTGACTCAGACACACTACTCTCGTTCCCCGAGTCACTGAGTAAATAGAATTCACTTCATTGTGCCAGGAAATCATATCATTATATTTCCAGATAAGTATCTAGCAAGATAATGATGCAAAAAATACCCTAGGGAAATGAGCCTAGGGATAATGTGACATGTAAATGATGCTGCAGAAAGCCCTGTGTATATATGGAGAAGGAAAACCTCTGTGTATATAGGGAGCTCTGGTAGCTTACTGGGTAAGTACTTGTGCTGTCAACCCACAGGCAAGTGGTTCATATCCAACAGCTGCTCTACAGAAGAAAGGCAATTTCATGAGCAATGTACAGCTTCTGAAAACCCAGTGGAGGGTCAGCTAGGACTTGGCTCTTACATAGACTTTATATACGGAGGTACAAATTAGAACAAGTATCTACTGTGGAGCTACTCTACCACAAAGAGGAATGTTGTTATGTGCCGTCAAGTCACTTGTGACTCATAGGGACCCTATTTACAACAGCCCTAAATTCTGCTCTGTCCTGTGCCATAACACTGTCTCCAATACACCCATCCCGATTACCCCAGTCACTGAATCGATCCACCTCATAGAGGGCCTTCCCCTCCTGCACTGTCCCTCCACCCTTCCAAGCATAATGTCCTTCTCCAAGGACTGGTCTCTCCTTATAATATGACCAAAATATATCAGACGGAGCCCCAGAATCCTTGCCTCCAAGGAGCAGCCTGGTATAACCCTCTCCAGGAAAAACCTGTTTTCCTAGCAGTCCATGGTACGTTAAATACTCTTCTCCAGCACCACAGCTCAAAGGCATCAATTCTCCTATCCTCCCTAGTTCGTGTCCAACTCTCTTGATGCATAAGTGACTGCAAAGACCATGGCCTGTATCAGACGCATGTTATTAGTCTCCAGAGACACCATAATTCATTAATTTCTTTTCTTAATGCCATCCATTATTGACCTTAACATTAAGAAATATCTTCTTACAGCCCTAGAAACTCAATTAAGGGTCATTCTGAATTGGAATCAACTTGATGGCAGTAGACATTAATGGGAAGGTCTTAAGTTTAAAGTGCCATACAGACCTAGTAGGTAAGGAGTTGTGTCACCAATGTAAAAACAAGTCAGTTTGAACCTATCAGCTGCTCCACAGGAGAAAGATGTGCAGTCTGGTTCTGTGTGATTTACAGCCTCTGAAAACCTGTTGGAGAGTCAGCTGGTGTCAGTTCTGACTCAGTGGTATATAAAAGCAGCAAGCTTTGTTCAAAGTGGATAACCCCGACTACTAGGAATACTGAAAAGATAAATAGAATGCTTCTATGGAGAATCATTTCATGAAGAGATGATGCTTAGAAGAGAGGACCTGAAGCAGGAGGAAAGAAACTGGCACCAAGTCTAAATTACAAACCAAGCTAGTCTCTTAACCACCTGACCAATCATTCAAACCCTTTGTCCACTGAAAGAAAATAAGTTTGGCAAAAAGCAATAAAAGCAGCTGTTTGAGACACTTTCTCGCATACTTGTTATTGTAATCCCTGTATCAGATGACCCTCCACACACTAAAGAATGACAAGGCTCACTGTAGCAAAATTGTTCTAGGAAATTGCCTCATAGCTAAACTAGTCAGCTACTCAAAGAAGATACAAATTGGAACTTAAAATCTATGAAAAAGAACTGTACCATTCAGGTCCTTACACAGGCTTACCAGCATTGCAATTTTTATTTTTCATTTTTAACTATTGATTTGACTTGGAGAAATAAAAGCTATACCTTTGTTATATTTATATAACTTATTGCAGCATTGCTGTCAAATTGGAACTGACTCAGCTGACCCTCCAGTGGGTTTTCAAAGGCTGTAAATTTCAAAGGCCAGTTTCTTTCCTCCTGCTTCAGGTCCTCTCTTCTAAGCATCATCTCTTCATGAAATGATTCTCCATAGAAGCATTCTATTTATCTTTTCAGTATTCCTAGTAGTCGGGGTTATCCACTTTGAACAAAGCTTGCTGCTTTTATATACCACTGAGTCAGAACTGATACCAGCTGACTCTCCAACAGGTTTTCAGAGGCTGTAAATCATACAGGAAGCTGTGCAGCTTGTGGATTTGAACCATGTACCTTTAGGATGGCAATGCAGCTCCTTACCCTTAGGCCATCAGGGCACCCTGCACACAGTGTAAGACTAAAAATATGACTGAATTCCTGTGTACTGTATTTCTTGTCGTGTGCATTCCAGGTGGAACTTACAGTTACCACCTCGAGTGACTTTTGAATTGTTTGGGGGGAAAAGATGTATTTTGAATGTCAGTATTGCCAGTACTTGTTGAAAAGATTTACTATACATGCAAGATAAGGGCGGCACACAAATATGTTTAGTGTGCCTATTTAAAATAATCCCGTTTTGTAGTTCCTCATTAATTCATGGCCTTATCTTTACAGATCCACAAAATGAACTTGACACAGGTTTTTAATTTTCAGCCTATTTATCTTGAAGAGCTAACCATTTGACTTCCTGGGCTATTTGATGGGGTGCAGAGTGGTGAGAACAGTCAGTAAAGAGGTGATTGTGTTGCTAGTTCCAGGGTTGTGGAGTGAACTCTGGTGGAATAGTGTTAAGAAGCTACACTGCAATCCAAAAGGCACATAGTTCAAATCTGCCAGCTGTTCTATGTGAGAAAAATAGGCAATCGCCTTTCTTGTGATAACTGCCTCTGAAAACTGGAGGGTCAGCCGTGAGTCAGTTCTCACTCACTGGCACACAACAGGATCCTGGTAGCCTGTGAATAAAGGGACTACGTTCTACTTTGCCCAGCACGTGGAAAAAGGAAGGAAGGAATAGAATCCAACTGAAGTACTCAATTTTATAAAAATGCATTTTATTTTAGAACAAATTTATAAAAAGTAGAAACTGCATATAAAAATACTGATTACTCTGATAGTGTATCAAAACAAGTTAATGACTAGAGTTTGGAAGTATTATACATCTGAGGGTGTCTGTACGTCACTTTCCTCCCAGAGCCTGTCACCAGTCCTTGTCATTCATCTGTAAACAATGATTTCAAGTAGTATCTTACAATAATTTCAAGTAGAAAAATTGATACATAATCGATGACTGCATCATATTCCTTAAAATAAATACTCTTCTGTAGGCCTAAGCCTGCAAAGCCACTTGATCTAATTGTAACGTTTGAAGGATAAGCTTAAAATAGTGATGACAGGAATGACAGGTTTTGTTCCGGTTATATTAGAAACAGGTGGAAAGTCATCACTTTAAAGAAACCAGCTTATGTTTTAAAGGCATAGTGTAATCCTTTTGCTGCGGAGCACCAGCTTTGGTTTTTAAAGCACCAATGCTATTGAATGGATTTCTACCTGAGTCCTAACCTTTATACTGGTATAAGCAGTGCTCACTGCTCTGGCAAGGACCTGCTGTATGTGCATCAGACAGGATGGACCTGTTTCAGCAACTGTACGTTCCGTAACTTTAGAAGATGTGGGCGATCACGCTGTTTTTTAAAAGCAACTTAAATACTTGATTCCAGAGTAATACAAAATTTGCCTCAGCCTTAGCAAAAGACGAAAACAGCAGGCAACTTGCATTTCAACACATTCTATACAGGGCTTCATTAGGAAAAAAAGAAAAAGTACCGGCTGGTTAATATCACCTTTCTAAAACGAAGCAGGTTATTTTAAAAGCTAAAGAACCCATGTTAAGATAATAGGATCATGAAGTTAGCGAGTCATGATTATATTCCCTCAATTAATTTAGAATTCTGGAAACGCAGTTTCAATTAAAAGATACCTCAAATTGATGTCATAAAACGTTCTTTAAGCTTCCAAATCCTACACCATTCTGTCCCTCTGTCCTGTTTTGCTTTTTAGATTTAAGGTGAATTCCATGGGACTATGTGTTCATACGGACCTAATCTCAAATCCAAAAATCAATGCTAAAATGCCTTTGCTTTTTTTCTTCTTCTGTCCCCAGAATAGGCTGTGTCAAATGCTATTATTCCCTTGCCATTCAGCTCACAGTACACACAGCTGCCGAGCTCGATCTTATAAAGCAATACTGACAAATTAAATAGGGGGGGGGGGTAAATCAAGTTACTACGAAAATGATGTACTATTGGTGATTCTTAGCTTGATTCTAAATAGACTTAATAAAAATAGCACTTGGAAGAGGTGGCTCAAATTCTGCCCTTACAGGCACTTTGAAACGTTAGGATGACCCGAGATTTCAAAAGCCGCCTTCGATTTTGAAAGGAATGGCAGACTCGGAGCTTCTACAGTCACTTCAAAGCAGCAGAACGTCATAATCTGCTCTCTCGAACCATCCTCTGATGCCTAGAAGCTTGCAGAACGAAGGCAAAAGAAAAACCTGAAATAAAAGCAGATGAAGGCTCCAAGCATTTGAGCTTCCTATCTATCAGCCCTGCTTCTGCATGGGACACCGTCTTTCAGGAAATGTTTCACGGACAACTGGACGTATGCAGCGATAGCCGACATTTGATGCCCCATATCTCCTGGTTCTTGGTGCTGCAAATAGTGGGCCTGGCAATGGGGCTGAAGTGGGAAGAATTAATCTGTAGATGAGGAAGCGCGTCCTTTAACACTTGAAGGATCCCGTCAGAAACAATTCCAAAAACCTGAAGTGTTTTTAATGTGGGAATTTCTCCAAGTTCACTGGAAAAGAAGAGAGAGACTTTCAGATGATCAGTGCCTAAGGAAACTGCTGTACTAGACTTAAACGACCCAATTTTAACACTCTATATAACATCTATATAACACTTTATATAACACTTTTATAACATCACAGTCTATAAAATGCAACCTGAAAAGATAATTTGCAATAAATTATTTGAGAAAATATCAGAAGTGAATTCAAAGATGGCGCTAAGACAAAGAGGCGCAATTTTGTTTAAAGAGGCTCACAATAATCTCAAGGAACCCCAAATGTATTTATTTAAATAGTCAATGATTTGCTTCCCTCAAGTCTTACTGTTATAAAGTGATTTAAAAAGAAGTGTTTGGTTATAAGTAGTAGTTAGGAAGCTTTGTTATGTGTCACTGTGTCGCCTGCAACTCATAGTAACCCTATGTACGTTAGCTCTGAAAGCTGCCTATCCTGCGCCAATCTCATTGCCTCCGACAGACCTAATGCCATTGCTCCAGTTACTGAGTCTTCCCCTCCTGTGCTGTACCTCTACCCTTCCGAGCAAGATGTCTCTAAGGACTGGTCCCTCCTGACTATATGCCCAAAATATGTGAGATGGAGCCATAAAATCCTTGCCTCAAGGGAGCAAACTGGTGCCACCCTCGCCAGGAAAGTCCTGTTTGTTCTCCTGGCCGTCCACGGTATATTCAACACTCTCTCCAGCACCACAGCTCAAAGGCCTCAATCCTTCTTCTATCATCCTTGGTTATTGTCCAGCTCTCTAATGCATAGCAAGTAACCGCGAAGACTATGGCCTGGATCAGGCGCACCTTAGTCTCCAGGTTGACTTTTCCAGTGCAATTCACCTTTTGATTTCTTGACTGCCAGTGCAAAGGCTACTGATTGTGGAACCAAGCAAGCTGAAGTTATCAACTATCTCTTCTCCATCCATCATGCCAATAGGCCCAGTGGTGAGAATCTGTTTTCCTGATGTTGAGCTGCAATTCATATTGAAGATTATACTCCTTTTCCTTCTGCAGCAAATGCCTCAGGTCCTCTTCAATTTCAGCAAGCAAAGTTGCATCACCTGTATAAGGCAGGTTGTTGATGAATCTTCCTCCAATCCTGATACCACATTCCTCCTCATAAGGTCTAGATTCCCAAATTATCTATTCTGCATATAGACTGAAAAGGTATGGAAATAGGAGGCACCCCTGAACCATGCAGTGTTTCCCTGTTCTGTTCAGACTATTGCTGGTCCGAATACAGGTTTTGCATGAGCACAATTAAGTGTTCTGGGATCCCCATTCTTCTCAGAGTCAGCCACAGTTTGTTGTGATCCACACAAACACCTTTGCATAACCAATGTAACACAGACAGACATTCCTTTAGTCCTCTCTGCTTTCAGCCAAGATACATCTAACATTGGCTATGATGTTCGTAGTGCCACGGCCTGTTCTAAACTCAGCCTGCACACCTGGCAGTTCTCTTCTGATGTTTCAGTCGTTTCTGGATAATCTTCATCAGGATCTTGATTGTGTGTGATATTAGTGATATCATTTGGTAATTTCCACACACTGTTGGGTCATCTTTTTTTGTAATGGAAATATATAAAGATCTCTTCCAGTCAGTTGGCCAGGTAGCTGTTCTCTAGATTTCTTGGCATAACTTGGTGAGCATCTAGTGACAGTAAAAGTAAATTCTCAACCATGTTATGTAGGCAATTTAAGCATTGTTAGGTGCCATCAAGTTGAGTGTGACTCACAGTGAGTGACCCTATGAACATAAAAGATCTGGACCTTGTTCTATCTTGTGACATCCTCACATTTCCTGACACACGAGCCCATTGCAGCAGCCACCGTGTCAATCAACCTGGTTGAGGGTCTTTCTCTCTTTGGCCAACCCTCCACCCTTCCCAACATTATGTCCCTCTCAAAGAAATAGCACCTCCTAGCAACATGCCCAAAGTATGTGAGGCAAAGTATCATCATTCTTGCCTCCAAATAGCAGTCCAGCTGCAGCATCTCCAAGACATATCTCTTGGTCATCCATGGATGTTCAGTGCTCTTCAGGAGGGTAAGTGTTTTTTATTTACTTGAAAGCTGGGTATAAACTGGGCCCCCTTTTTATTTTGTTTTACTATCAAGTATAAGTTGATTGGCTGTTTCTGATTTTTTAAACAATCAGTTGTGGGCTGGAAGCCTCTTGTTAAAGCAATCAGGACTGGGTGGTGGGCCTTTGTATTTAAAAGTTGGTTAAGGTCCTGCTGGTGTTAATTGTGTTTGGAGATAACATTGTTCTAAGTGGTATAGCACTTATTAGTCAGTTTGCTGTACTAAGATAACTTGGGGTTGCTGATACTGAAAGCTGTTCCACTGTTGTGTCAAATGCCATAAGGGTTACCCATGGTGGACGGGTTTTGGGGGGGGCTCCCTGAAACTAGGAAGCAGGATGGGCCATTTTTCTCCCAAGTAAATAACAGGTCTTTGAAAACCCTACGAATATTAAAGAAAGAGGGCAGTTATTCAAAGTAGGCTTTCTCAAAAGACATCAGGAGGGGTGACAAAACCTTAATAATGGTTACTAACAACAAGCCCATTAAACAATAATGACTCCCCCAAGATGCTTTAAGTAGTCATGTAGTTGGCTAGAGATGAAGAAAAGCTTTATTAAAAGGAAGTCTTTTTACCTCTCTATGTAATAACATGTTTTGGAGGATACTGCCCATCTGTCCCCAGCAAAGCAGCTGGTGGACTTGTACCACAAGCCTTTGGGTTGTCTGTATGTGTGCAGCTACCACAATTTTCTATTGTCAATAAGCTAACCTCTTAACTGTACTAGATGAATTCAACACTATAAACAGTCAATTCCTGGTTTGTTAAAAAAAAAAAAAAAAGAGCCCGTTCTACTAAAGTAAATACTTGTAGTAATGATCCAGCCTTCTTAACGCAGATCAATGTGCCTTGAAATCCCATCTCTCTGATCTATATTTGCTCCAGGTTGGGACACACAGTACAAAGTCTCAGAAGAGGGAATATTTATTTTGGAATTTCAACAAAATCCCACTTCAGATCAATGAACACATCAATGACCTTGAATTAGAGGCATCTTTTTATATTTTTACATTGTCAGTAATTCCTTTTGCAGCAAGAGTAAAAATCCTTCCTTATAATTTTCACCTTATCACTAATTTTGAATTCTTCCCAAGACATTCTTCTATGACTAGTTCCAGCTGTCATTACTCTTTTACAACATCTTTGATGTTCCTCACATGTTTCTGGAACCGTAAACACCCTCGGCTGGCATTAAGACATCCTGTTCTTACCTGCTTTTACACTTCCCCACTATCCCTCTAAATGTACCTCGTCTATATTCCAGTGTTTTCAGCACCACAGGCATTACCTAGGTTAGCTGACTGCAGAAAGAACATAATTTAGCAAATTAAAAAAAAACCCTCAAAGAAAAAATAATCTTGCTCTTCATAAGGGGAGAATATTATCTGGATTTCACACAGATAAAAATAAAAGAATCAAGAGGAAGAAATTGCTGTGCCCTTAAAATATACTATATTCTAGAACACAGATTGGAAGGAGTGGCATCCACTTCCTAAACAATATGCCTCTGGAAACTCTATGAACTTTGATAAATGTTGATAGTTATAGAAAGGCTTCAGGCCTTTTGTTCATAGTGTCGCGATGAGTTATGCCCGACTCGATGACAATCAACAACAGAACACGGAAATAGGAGTATGAAAAGAAAAGTGGTAAAACCTCACAAGTCATTGGTTAGTGTACATCATACTCAGTGTTTCTCAAGATAAATATTTTTTGCTATCATCTTTTTTTATTCGACTACCGAAGAGCCTTTGCAAACTATGGAATGGCAAAAAGGAACAGTTTAAGAGCCATTATTTCTAATCTAAGACATGTAAAATGACATTGATATTATTTTAAGTATCTTTGCTGGATTTTACTTCTGAAACTAAAAGATATTTTATAGACTCATATCTTTATCACAAGGACATACTCTTGTTTTCCTTACAAAACCTCAAACTCCCCAATTACAAATTCTTTAGGCATGTATGTTTTTAAGTTTGTACTAACCTCGGCTCAATTTGTATGTCTAGCTTGGGTTTCTTATTTGAATGAGAAATAGAGTAATTAGGACAAAAATTAGAACCGGTTCGAGAATAGGTCAATTATGGGATATAGAAATAATGTATACAATATGAATAGGCTTTTAAGGAAGAAAAAAAATATGTAAGTATTTAAAGTAGTAGTATTACAGGAGAAATACACACACATTTTGTTTCCCCACACCAGAGAGGAGAAATAAATAAGCTTAAATTCTTTAGCATCAATGGCTCTCTGAAAATGAATGACAACACAGTGTTACGTTTTTACTGGGCATTTTATATATGTCAGCTGCCACAATGACAGAAATGAGGAGGAAAAATTTTTACCTTGAGAAATTTCTTAATGTTAGATAAACAGCACTCTCTTGAAAAGGTTCAGAAGGTAAATTATTACACTATTGCCCTAACAGGAAGTTGGAGTGGTGTAATCTGCAACATGTTGCTCTGCTAACCAAAAGGTCAGTGGTTCGAACCTATCAGCAGCTTGTCAGAAAGATGGGCTGTCACCTCCCATTAGGATTCACAGCCTTGGAAATCCAATGGAGGACTGCTAGGAGTTGGAACACACTCAATGGCAGTGAGTGAGTTTACATGATGCCTAAAAAAAATATACTCTTTTTACCTAAAAGTTCAAAGACAATCTTCCTCTTAATCACAATTTCATGTGAGGGTCTGACTTCTACTGAGTTTCTATTGCCCCAATTTCTCTTATTTTAAAACCAAAACACCTATTGGCACCGAGCCATTTCTGACTCACAGTGACTCTCCACCAAGCTGAACTACAAAAGACTTTTTTTAAAATGGTAAGAAGCAAAGAGGCTATTTTGAAGACTAATGTGCCCCTGACTCGTCAAAGTATCTCAATCGCTTCATAGACTTGCAAAAGCAAAGAATGAAAGAGGCCCAAAGATCTGACGACCCCGATCATGGTTCCGACGAAGAATATCATGCATTGTCCGAAGAACAAATTTGCCTATAAAGAAGTGCAGGTAGAGTGCTCCTTAGACACAAAGCATGTTTTACCAGGAGGGATGAGTCCCTGAGGACAGGAAAAGTAGTGGGTTATAAAAAAGTAAGGAAGAAAGTCAGTGAAAGAGGGGACGACCCGCAGTAACACATCAACAGTGACTGCAACAAATAAAACGGAAATCGTGGTACAGGACTGGGGGTTTCGCTGTTATACAAAGGGTTGCTCTAACAAGGTGGCCCATAGCTGTGGTCCTATGAAGAAATAGGGTTTTCTTTCTCTTCTTAATGAGGTCAGTATCATCTCAAGGTATGTCTCAAGCCTAGTGAATTCTGAGTTACAGAGCAGATTCCACACAGAGGAGGCACACAGACAGTGCAAGAGACAGATGGCAGGTGAAGGCAGGTCCCCAAGGAACCAAGGGCTACCGATGAGGAAGGAGCAGCAACTGGGAAGCGGTGGATATGGACGACTGGACAGGGAGCTGAACTCAAACGGGGGTGGTTCAAATCCACCAGCTGCTCCTCGGGAGAAAGATGGGCTTTCCTCTCCTGGGCGAGTTACAGTCTCTGACTCACAGTGACTCTCCATCGGAGATGGATCTCCACTGGGTGATCAGCTATGAGTTGGTTCCAACTCGACCGAAATAAATCCTGAGGGCTTTTGTAGCCTCTAGAACTGTGAGAAAACACATTCTTGTAAAGTCACTCACTTGTGGCATTTCTGCTGCAGCTGTAACAGGGACAGTATGTGACCAAATGCTAGAAACTGGCTTATCTTAGTTTTCAGTGAAACTGCCATTTATAGTTGAAATCAGGGAGACTTTTCCACCCTCTGGGCTGGAACACAAGAAAACAAACAGGTTCATCCTGGAGAGGGTGAAACCCGGTTGCTCCTTGGAGGCAAAGATTGTGAAATTCTGTTTCACATATTTAAGGCATGTTGCCAAGAGGGATCAGTCCTCAGAGAAGGACATCATTCCAGGAATGATAGAGGGTCAGCTCAGGAGAGGAAGACCCGCATTGAGATGGACGGACACAGTGACAATGGCAATAGGGTGTGTTGGAGATGGTGAGACTGGCCCATGACAGGCAGGGCTCCGAGTTACACAGGTCACTATGTGTCATAGTCGACTTGATGGCACTGAACAACCACCACAGTGGTACAGTGTTAACATGCTATACTACTAATCCAAATGTTAGCAGTATGAAGCTCTATGGGACAAGTCAAGCAGTCTCTTTTAACAGTTCCCAGCCTTGGGAAATGAATGAAGGGTCACTATAAAGAATTGATTTGATGGCAGTGGGTTTGGTTCTTTGAGTTTAGGTTAGAATTAAAGGGAATCTTTTTTTAAAGACTCTTGTTGTCATGTGTTGTCGAGTCAGAACCAACCCATAGCTTTGCAGAGGCTGTAAATCACATGGGAGGAGACTGAGATTGCCCATGTTTCTCCCATGGAGCAGCTGGTGGTTTCAAACAGCATGCCTTTGGGATTGCAGCACAGCTTCTTACCAGTCATTATTTCTTACCAGTAACAGGCCACCAGAGCTTCCTGTTATTCCCAGGATGACCCGAATACAGTGCTCTATCAAAGAAAGATGGATGGCATTCCTACAATTTTGTAAATTGCTGAACAGGTTTTTTTTTAAAAAAAAACAACAACAACCAAAAAACCAAAACCCACAAAAGACTTTGTATAGGTCATGAAATCAGAAACAGAAAGAATTATTTGCCTGTGTTCAGAAAACATAAATTCTAGATTCAACTAAACATTGACACTCTGCAGCTTTGTACAAATAATTCCACTTAGTTGGATCTCAATTTCCTTAAGGGGGCACTGGATTCTTAGGATGTATACCGTCACATGCTCCCATTCTTTCTGCTTGACCAGCCAGAACAGGTATCACTAAAAAATTTCAGAACTCTTCTGAGAGCAGGTTCAAGTTCACAGCAAAAGGCATTGGGAGTCAACTACTGCTGAATTGAAAAATATGGAAATACAAGAACAACAAAAAAATACCCGAGTCTGCTTCCCAATTACATTCTGAGTACCCCCCTTTTTTTGGTAATCTCGCTACAATTTAAAACCAGACCCACCACCATCCAGTTGTTTCTAACTCACAGGAACCCTCAAGCCCATGGCCAACAAGTAGGAACTCTGGTGGCCCAGTGGTGAGAAGCTATACTGTAATCCCAAATCATGTGGTTCAAACCCATCAGCTACTCTACAGGAGAAGGATGGACAATCTCCTCGTGTGCGATTAAATGCCTCTAAAAACCCACTGGAGGGTCAGCTAGGGGTCGGATGTGACTCTATGGCACACAACAAACAACTAGAACACAGCCAACCTGCCAACAAGTCTCTAATTACATGGGAGAAGACTGTCCAGCTTTCTCCCACAGAACCACTGGAAGAGTTAAACTGCTAAAGCAACAAAGACTTTAGGTTAATACTGTAACTCTTTACAGACTACACAAACAGAGCTCCCTATGACAGAACAGAATGCCTCACATAATTTCTGAGGCTGTAACCTTTATAGAAGCAGAGGTTTCACCCTTCTCCCAAGGAGCAGATGGTGGATTTGAACTGAACTTTGCTCTATCAACTCAAAGCTTAATACACTGCATTCACTAGCCCAGTACTCTAATAGATAAGCCTGCTCACTGCTCAGCAGCAAAGGTTCAGTGAAACTTCACCTACAACTTCTCCAGACCATTTACGTAAAAACTCGGCTTAGATAAAAACTTGCTGTTCTTTCCTTACCGTTTGTCATACACTGAGAGTGAAGCTTATGGCGTAAACGTCTACTATTATTAATATGAACACCAAGTAATGTCTCTTTTTATTCCCTGCCCCTTCTTAGCTTTAAAGGGAAAAAATGTATATATACTTACAGTAAGTTTTCGGGTATTATGTCATAGCACCGACTGAGTGCCAGGTGTTGGAGAAAGCTGAGCTGGTGAAATTCCTGGAGGCAGTCATTCTTTAGCAAGACACTGTCACTAGAACAGAGCACAAGAAAAGCATTTCACAATCTGTTCCCCAGCCTCAAAGTGGTGGAGACAGACACAGCCTGCTGTTCAGTTTCTTTCATTCAGCAGTAAGGTTTCTTTTCCCCCCCCAATGAACAAATCATGCTTTTCCAAATCTTGCTCTAAAATAAACAAAATCATACCTTAAATCGAGGTGGACAAGATTGGGGCATCTTCTAATGAGGGTAGAGACATCTAAGGAGAGAAAACAGGATGGTCACTAAGTGAGGACAGAAAAGGGCCCCACTATCACTATTACCATTTAACGCAGTGTCAAGACATGATCCTAACAGGGAGGTGCTGCCGAGCCAATATGGACACACAGTCACCCCATGCGACAGGGGGCACTGCTTCATATGGTTTTCTAGGCTGTAATCTTGACAGGAGTCAATTTCTTGCTCTTTTTCCTGCAGCCGGTGCATCATTTGAACTGACAAATGTTCAGTTAATAGTCAAGTGTTTGATCATTGAGCTACCTCTGCAGATATAGTAGAAAGAAATTTGTCATCTAAGGTGCGCCTGATCCAGGTTATGGTCGTCACAATTACTTGCTATCCATCAGAGAGCTGGAAGATGACTAAAGATGACAGAAGAATCCATGCTTTTGAGTTGTTCTGGAGAAGAGTATTGAGTATACCATGGATTGCCAAGAGAACAAAGAGGTCTGTATTGGAGAGGGTGAATTTGTTCCCTGGAGACAAGGATTTTGAAGCTCCATCTCACATACATCGGGCATGCTATCAAGAGGGGTCAGTACTTCGAGAAGGACATTATGCTTGAAAGGGTGGAAAGAAAGCACAGGAGAGGAAGACCCTGGAAGAGATGGATTGATAGAGTAAATGGGTTAATGATAGTAGGTGTGCCGGAGTCAGTGAGACTGACTTAGGACAGGGCAAGCATCAGAACTGATGGACATCACACTTGGAAGAGTGGAGGGACAATGCAGGAGAGGAAGACCCTGAATGAGTTGGACTGATAGAGGAACTAGGGCAATGGGGGTTGGTGTATCTGAGTCAGTGAGACTGGCTCAGGACAGGACAGGCTTCAAAGCTACTGAACATAGGGTTGTTATGAGTCGCAGGCAACTTGACAGTGTATAACAACAACAGAGCTGTTGTACATAGGGTCACTATGAGTCACAGGTGACTAGATGGCACATAACAACTACAGCAACCAAAAAAACTCTACTCAGAAAATCCTAGACAACCATCTGTGAAACTACTGAAATTGGCTAGAGAAGAGTGTACAATGACTGTTAAGAGCAATCCATACCTTGTCTTTGTAGCAGCAAAAGTTGGCTGGTAGAGAAGGGCGGGCGGGGGTGGGGGTGGGGGATCTCATTTGCATTTCATTTGCCCAGTGCCACAGAACCAAGACTGACTTAGAGCCCAGCAACTATACTGCACAGAGCAGAACTGTCCCACAGAGATGCCACTGAAGTATTGCAACATCTCATGGCATGAAATGGACTCAGGATCTGTATAGTGAAAACAAAACAATGCCTTATAATCTTGATTTCCTTAAAACACCAGCAAGAAGGGGTGGCCAGGGAGGAGCAGCTGAATGGAAACAGATCAAAATGTCAATCGTAGATTTTAAGAGTGGTGTCTCACAAATGACTTCTGAGAATTTGATGCTTCTAAGAATAGGAAAATGAACCAATGTTACCTACTGGAGAGGGGGGGGAAAGTCACGACAAACAATGCAAATGTGAAGGTATTTGAGCTTTTTTCCCCCCGTCCTTGCAGCTATATCTCTACATTCCTTTTCCTGAATCTTGGACTTAAATTCATTGCTGTTAAGTCAGAACTAGCTCATGGCTGACCCTCCAGCAGGTTTTCATATGTGAGATGGGTTATCTCTCGAGGAGCAGCTGGCGGATTTGAACGTCCTGCTTTTGGGTTGGCGGTGCAACTCCTTACCCACTATGTCACCACAGGACTATTTTTCTCTTTCTGTTGCCAAACTCTCTTATGTCGGTCTTTAAACTATTCCCATATTTGATCATTTTATAGACTTCTCTACTCAAAACACAGCTGATCCTTAATCATCAATGAGCTAGGGAAACTGACCTAACATGAAATTGAATGTCCACCTATAATTTACAGTGTAACTATAAGTCACACAAGATTGAACTGCAAGTGCCCGTTTATAACCGGAATTTTTTCCCTATTACTGCTGCAGTGAGTTCAAAAGCTGAGAGTATCTCAGAGCTGTGTGGTCATCATCTCCACATAAGCGCCAGCTCATCCCGTCTGGCTCCATCACTGGAACAGAAGTTTCAGAAGGCTGACTCTATCTGTTTTGCTCAAGGCCACATTTTCCAGCAGGGCGCAGGGCTTCCGGCATAGTAGGCACTTACTAAACATTTGTTTAGTGAGCGACCCAAACCAAGTGGAAAGTGACAGAGGGCAGACAAGCGTATGAAAGTAGTGAACATTTTAAAAATGGGAAGTGTTTACTTAAAAATAAAAATGGAAAAACAAATTTTAAATAAGAACTTTTTTAAAAAAATCTCTGCTTTTCCCATTTATGGAAAATAGGAACTGCATTGGAACATGTATCTCTGGATTGGAAATGATGATATTACTATTTCTAGCCTTAACATTAAAAGATTAGAATGTTCAAAATTATTTGTTATACATTTGTTTAAATCTTTCCCTCTTTTAAAAACTGAGATCTAGAGGGAAGAGAAAAGACCAGAGAATGGCCAAAATTATTGGGGCAGTTATTACTGTCAGTTTAGGGCCTGTGTCAGGAAAAGCAAATCTTACTCATATACAGTGCCACCCAAAGGTAATAAAGGAGGTCAGAATTGCTTCCACTGTGGAAAGCTGGGCCACTTCAGCAGACAGTGTCACAGACGAGAACCACAGATAGGCAAGGGAGTAGAGAGGAAGCTCCCACTCACTTGCTTAAAGGCGGCCCATATCAGGTCCTCGTGGCTGACAGGACTAACAGGCCCCAGCTCCCAGCTGGAAACAAAGGAGGGCGCTTCAATGATTTAGATCCTCCCAGAAGAGCTGTGGGTGAGCATTAACATTACTGGTAAGTATATTCATTTTCTCCTGGACACAGAGCCTACTAATTGGCCCTAAACACCTTCTGAGGTCCCAACTCTTCTCACTATTTCTTAGTTGTTGGAATGGACGGAAAACCTCATAAGCAGTTCCTTACTTCACCTTCTGCCTTGCATGTGGACTTCCGAGTTGTAAAACAACCCAGTGGTAGATGGAATTTGCTCCAGGACTTAAGAACAGTAAATGACATAGCTGAGCCTCTACATCTTGAGGTTCCTAACCTCTATACTATAAGAGACAAAGTGTTAGTCAATAGGCCTTTTATTGTAATAACCACCTTCCCTCTGTAACTTGATTTATGCCACTATTAGAACCTCTACTCAGAATATTATTGCTTTTTAATTTTTGACTCATGTACTTTTAACTTGTTAGCTAAATTTGCGTCTTCTATGCTGCAACACTTCCATGATACATCTTCAAGGATATGAACATGTATGGCTAAGCACAATTGATAACAGTGCATCTAAATTCCAAAATCAATCTCCATAATAGTCTATGTTTCCTATTGCCAAAGGGGCCCTTTAGAGTAGTGAGAGAAGATCTTCACCCTGAAACCTACAGTGTCCCTTTTCAGCAGGAAGTAGCTAAGAGAATACACCATCCCCTTTTCCTTAAAATCAGGGTGAAGTCTCTCTCAGGGAGGAGTGATAGGGAATGGCAAAGGACACACTGACAAAGGAGATTAATCAGAACTGGCTTTGACAAACACTGTGGCAACTGGACAATTAAAACAGACATTAAAGGGCAGGGGGGAAGAAGAACGAACTGAGGAGGAGGGTAGAGAAAACAGTGCAACAATGAATGAATGAAAACCCATAATCTCTGTAAATGTTCATGTTCACTAAAACTAATAAAAAAAAATTTCTGCTTTTCAAAAGCATTTTTTTCCCATATAAATGAAAGCAGCTGAGGACAAGTACATAAAATTATACTCCTTTATGATAAATTCAAGCTTAGGAAAAAAAAAAAACACTTACAAACATCTTTTTCTCAAACTCATCAGCTGTTCTGTGGGAGAAAAATGGGCAATATCCTCCCACGTGATTTATGGCCCCTGAAAACCCAACAGGGTAAACTACGTGTCAGTTCCGACTCAAAAGCACACAATGACATTGTTAGTAATATTTACTACTGACAGTGGGCTGTTGTTGCTGATGCCACCGTATCTGTATATTTATTTGTAATGTTTGCAATACCAAAGACAAAGACTGGAGTTAGAAAGGCAAGTGGTAATAAAACACATCAACAATATCTTAAAAGAAAAAAAGAGGTTTTCAACTTAAGGCTGAAAGAATGGAATCATATTATCCTGAATTAAGGATGACCTGTTTAACCTTTTGGAGAAAAACACTGCACTTTGTCAACAACTTCATTTTTACTTGGATCTAAAATCAATACCCAGGCAGCAGCAGTAAAGAAATCAAAGACTCATGGCACTGGGAAAATCCATTGTCAAGGATTTCTCCAAAGTGTTCAAGAACAAGGATGGCAGCTTAAACACTAAGGTGCACCTAATCCAAGGCATACTCTTTTCAATTATTTCCTATGCATCTGAAAGTGGGACAATGAAAATGGATGACAGAAGAATTGGGTCTTTGAATTGCAGTGGACCGCCAAACGAATAAACAAGTTTTTCTTGGAGGAAGGAAGCCGGGATGCTGCTTTGAGACAAAGATGGTAGAACTTTGTTGCACATACTTTGGGCATATTGTCAGGAGAAGCTAATCTTAGAAAAAAGTGCAGAGTAGAAAGAGAGGATGACCCTCAAGGAGGTAGACTGACAGGACGACTTTAACAAGGACCTTAGCACAAGGTGCAGATTCACAGGGTTCTTATGACTCATAGGCAACTCCATGGCACCCAACAACAACAGTAATATCTGCATGGGAAGTTGGACAATAAAGATCAAAAAAGGAGTGATGCCTCTGAATTAACGTGTTAGCAAAGAATAATAATGGCTATCCCATGGACTGCCATAAAAAGAAACAAATGTTTTGGATAACGTTCAGCCAAAATGCTCCTTAGAAGCAAAGATGCTGAGACTTTGTCTTACATACTTCTTGTGAGTTATCAGTATGGGCCAGAGCCTGGAGAAAGATTAGCTTTTAGACAGTCAGTGAAAAAGAGGAAGGTCCTCAACGAGATTGCAGGCACAGTGGTTGCAACAATGGACTAAAACAGAAATCAAGTGTGCGGATGACACAAGACTGGGAAGTGTTTAACTCTGCTGTATGAACTGCAGCTAATGCTCATGGCACTTAACAATGAAAATGTCCACATCATCGAAAGCGCAAGCATTTGGAAACAGCAGGGATCAAAGTATGGGCAAAACACTCAAATCCCTGATCGCTCAGAAGATTCTGGGCTAGAGTTTGCTACAGCCTGCTTCAACTTCCTTACCCAGAAGAAGTTTTCAAAAGTTATTTCAATTTCAAGTTGTCTTCTGCAAATACTTGATTCTAATCTTTTTAAATATTTAGAAAAAAGTTATAACAAGCATGTTGTCAGAAGGCATCAGCCCTTAGAAACAGACAGGTGGGAAAAGTAGAGGGTCAGTAAAAGAGGACTCTCAACGAGATGAAGGGACATCAGGACTGTGACAATGGGCTTGAGCGTGGTGGTGCATATAGTGAGGACGGTGCAGGATAGGGCAAGGTTTGAACCTGTTATTCATAAAGTTGCTGAGTCATTGTAGACTCTGCGGCACCTAACAACAGTAGCAAACAAAACACCCACACTCCAATATGTTAATACACCAGCATCAACTTCAAGAAAAGGTTTGTGTGTGTATGTTTGTGTGTGTGAGGTTAACTCAATTAGGTGATGTCCACATGTTGAAAACGAGCCTGTGGTGGTATGTTAGAACCACTGAATAATTGTCACCATTTGTAATGATTTAGCATTATAAATCAATATTTTTTTCTTAATATTACACAAATTATTCTTTCATCCCTATGAAGCTGATATGGACCCTAGCTGATAATGACATAGCACATTTCCCCCATAGGGTCCGAAAGCTATAAATCTTTATGAGAGGTGAGTGCCCAGAATTCTGACACACAGCAGTGGGTGGATTTGAACCACAGACCTTTGGGTTAGCAGGCCAATATGTAATATACTACATTACCAGGCTTCCCAGGCTGTAAATCTGAACGACAGTAGATGGTCTTATCTCTTTCCCATGGAGTAGCCGAAGATTTGTAACCTACTACCCCACCAAGGCTCCTGTCTGGAACTAAAGTAAAGCTAATTAACAATGGTATGCACTAGTTCTACTGAACGAAGAGGGTGATGCCAAGTTTCTCCTTGGAGGCTAAGATTTTGAAGCTCCAGCTCACATACTTTGAGCACAGAGCCAGGACATCATGTTAGAAGCATGGAGGGACAATGCAGGAGAGGAAGACCGTGAACAAGACAGATTGATAGAGTAACTTAGATAATGGGGGCCAATGTGTCAGAGTCAGTCAGACTGGCTCAGGACAGAGCAAGCTTTAGAGCTCTTGTACAGAGGGTCACTATGAGTCGCAGGCAACTCGATGGCACATGGCAACATGTACTAGTTCTGATTTAATCTACTAATTCAACTTATAGACATACATAGGAATGATATCTTGTTCACAACCAGACACTGTGTAACTGGTTACCTTTCTCTGTTTTTATCAACGAATCAACTCATCTGTAATGTGATAATAATTACAATGTACACAGGATTCAATGAAACTACTTAAAGGAAGTAGCATTTAGAAGATGCTCCATCCACCAGATCTATGCTAGGGGATCTGTTCTAGAGAAACTCTGATGGCATTGTCTGTAGGGAGAGGTGTGATGATACCTCACAGGCTGGCCTCTCTGATGGTTCAAATCCACCACTGGCTCCCTGGGAGAAAGATGGGCAATCTCCCATGCTATTTACAGCCTCAGAAAACCAACAGAGAGTCAATTATGAGTCGGTTCCAACTGGACAACAGTGAGTCAGTCCACTAGCATTCCTGTTGCTGCTGCTGATAAGGCCCCTCCCCAACATGGCTCTCACCTGACTTCTGTAGATTTTTTCGGTAGCCGCTAAGATTTAGCTGGGTGATGGTCTCTGATACGTGGGCCACGGCCACCTGCACATGCTGCTCACTGAAGTCCAAGCACCAGGAGAGATTCAGTTCATTCAACCTGTACAGGAGATGAGCCACAGGAAAGCACGACACCTCCGTGAGGAAACAGGTTCTCCAGAACACCACTCTCTGCTTAGTTGTCTTTATATATCATGATCATCAAGTCGATTCCGACTGAGAGTGAGCCCACAGGGCAGAGCAGAAGCGGCCCAGCAGTCTTCCAAGGCTGTAATCTTTGCTGGAGCTGCCTGCCCAGGCCTCCCCTGCCACAGGGTGGCTGGTGGTTTGAAGCACCAAACTATGAGTTAGAGGAAGACTTAACACAAACAGGAAGAAGAGCTCTCACTTTATCATGCTGGCCCAAGAGGGGATCGGCTCAAAGCATTGCCTAAACCTACAGCAAAAATGCTAAGCTTCACATTTCTTAGCCTTTCTGCAGAGAATTTCTCAAAGCAACTACTTTTGCTCCGCTGAGAGCACCTGCTCTTGTCCTGAACGCTCTCCGTCCACCCAGTTCCTCCCTGAACAGAGCCAGACCTGAGAGGTCTTAGTGGATGCTGCCCCCTTCTGGAAGTAGAAGGGAGCACTCTCCTCTCCTGTCCTGACCCAGTATTTTCTTTCTCAATCACCCAGGCAGGTGTGGTCGGTCAGCAATCACAAAGCTGAGCTGTGCCAAATCAATCCACAGATTATTCTGGGGACGCGTCATAAAGAGCAGGTGATGTTGCAAACTGCCACTCCGTCTGGGTTAGCAGCGCAACATGCTACCAACTGAGCCACCAGAATTCTGAAAAGCCACGTCATCGAACTCGCCTTGGCTGCCAGAGACAATGAAGGCTTCAAAGACAACATTCTTTCCTCCTCATCTCTAACATTCCTGATTAAAGATTAAAATGCAAAAACTCATGCTGTCTGTTGCTTCTGGCTCACAGTGCCCTTCACTCAGGCTGTGTGGCTGGGATTCCCACGGGAGAAACCTGCCCAGCTTTCTCCCCAAGGCTGCTGGTGGATGAACTGCAGGAGATGAAGTGCACCTTGCTCCAGACTCCACCACCAGAGCTCAGGGCTGAAGACAGGGCTATCCACTTTACCTTTGTTTGTTCTTATTGTTGATTGCCATCGGCTAGACTCATGGCCACCCTATGA